>NW_011948415.1:14241559-14298381 GCF_000503995.2 Ceratosolen solmsi marchali
CGCTCTTATGTCCATTTTAGGTATCTAAAGATTTACGCACAAGATTAACTCAAAATTAGCAAATGAAATGGATCTCCTATCCCTATCTTTCCTTTTAATATTTCTTTTATTATTTTACTGAGATACAGTAATTGTCGACAATATTCAAAATTTATTTTGGTACATATACAGTCATTTGTATAGTTAACGGCTTCTAATGAGAATAAATACTACTATCCATAAATTAAGTTAATAAAAAAAAATAAAAATAAAAAATAAAAAAAAATTATGTTGAAATAATTATACATTTAATAATTTAAAATATGAAAATTGTAAAATGTAGAAATAACAAGCTGTTATTTTTACTTAAATGTCAACAATAAATGTTATAATTCCTGGCGCCATACTTTCACAAAAACATTTCAAATAAATAAAATTAAAGTTTCGAATAAATGAAGAAAAGGTATGTAATATTTTATGTTGTGCTAGTTTTGAAAGTTTATAAAATAATGTCTTCTTGCTTTAAAAAATTTTATGTCGAGAAACAATGTACTAATGGAATAAGTAATTTCACTAATAATTTTCAATGTAATGAACATATTACTACCAAGCATAAAGAATAATATAGTCTTATGATTATTAGTCATTGTTTTTGTTATATTTTTGAGAGTGATAAATTGAGAGTTGAATATGTAAAAAAATAAAAAAAAGAAAAAAAAAAGAAGTCAGACATATATTCATATTAAAAATGTACAATCATATCGAGGAAACTTTCATACTTATAATTTAATTGTTAAAAAAATAATATCATAATAGCCAATGAAATTATAGAGATACTAATGAGTGAAATTAGAAAACTTTCTTACGCTTGTAGCTAATTGTTATAAGGCAAGATTTTTCATAAAATTCCCAAGAATTTTTCTTTTTAGCACAAGACAATGGTAAATTATAATTCTATATATAATTATAGAGGTATAATAGTTTATTGATAAGTAATTTTTCTGCAAAAAGCCTATAATTAAAATTCACGAAACAACGATTTATTAGAAGGGAAAGTACAACATTTTAAAAGAATGAGGGAGATGAATTGAATGAACAAATTTGGCGCTAAGAGAGTTAGTTGGCGAAAATTAAAATTATTTGATTAACATAAATAAAAATAAATAAAATATTTATGCAAATTGGTGGTCTCTCTAATAATTTGAGAATGTTACAAGCAAACCTTTTGGAAATGGGAGAAATAAGTAGAGCTGAATGATAAAGTGACCCAAGTAGCTTATCATCTCGAACGTAAAAAGCTCGCTAATAACTATTCAACCTTGAAGTATTTGGAATTAAGTATAGCTTTATTAAAGGAAATTCAGGATATGATCCAACATGAGCCAAGTAAAGCAAAAACTGCGAAAAATTTTGCAAACGAGAATTTATAAAAAAAAACTACGAGTATATTTGCAGGTAAGATTAAAAAAAGGAAAGAAATATTATTTGATAATCAAGTGCTAAGTTTAACAAAGAAAATAATTAATTGCATTTTTAATAGAATGACTATGCTGTTATTTCGACATTAATAGCAGGTTATCAGATTTCGGAAAATTATCGAAAACACGATGGTGGAAACTGGGAAAACGTAAGAAAATAAAAAAAAGTCGAAAAACATGAGTAAAAATTCCAATTATTAATTGTTTAAAAATAAATGTTAGATGTTATACTCGACTAAATTTACCGAAAGAATGAAAAAATTGTAGATGAGTAAAAATAATATACAATTAATAGAAAGGAATATAGCCAGTACGATATTTGTATCGGATGCAAATCAATGACTAATCAATTAGCCGATTGCAACCAAAATAGCGAATTCGAAATAGTGAAAATACAGTGAAAAGGAAAAATCTATAGGTATTTTTCAAATACGTCATTAGATTCGAGATATCTTATTAATTTGATTAATGAAGAATTCCTTACAACAGTGTTATTATTTTTGACATCGAATAAGTTCTGCGATAAATCGATTATGGATAATATCTCGTGGTTTTTTATCATAAGATTGGAGGTTAAAAATATACGAATTGAATTGGCTTTTTATGCTCTTCTGGGAGATTTCGTAAAATGTAGGGCAATATTTAGATGAAATTTTTCGACATCTCTAATGCTCAAAACTTCAGAATAATAAAAGAGATAAGATAATTTATGAATTTCGATTGCATACTAGATGAGTAATATTGAATACCAAAAAAAAAAAAAATAAATAAATAAATAAATAATAATTAAATCATAAAATTAAAATGAATAGATGAGAACAAGTTAATGAAATTCAACAACAATTTGATTTATCGTTAAGTACAAGTTGATTAGTTAATTCTATTCGCTGATTTATAAACAATTTAGTATATAAAAACTTCCTGCCGATATTGCTTTGGCTTATGCGTATTTATTCATATTAAAAAGAACGGTATCGCTATTAAAATCTATGTTTTCGTAAAAATATAATATGAAAAAAAAATCCAGCTTAAATTGAAATTAAATGAATTAAATACCAAATATTTACTGATATCTTTGTATCTCAAATGTAAATGGATATGTGATAAATTAGAATCTTATTCATACATAATGGGTCAAGACCAATTCTGTTATACTTAGCAAATCATGCACATAATTGTTATAACAATAAGTTGACACTTTAAAAGGTCAAATTAAGGCTAGCGTACTATTGAATATAATAATAAAAAAATATAACAAAAATTGAATCTTATTAGATCTGCCCTACATATGTACTTATACAACCAACTACTCTTTTGTAAAAGAAAGTTTTTACAATTTAAAATAAATTATAGAATACAAATATTACTCAATGTTACTATTTTTTTTCGAACAGTTGATTTTCTTAAATAAAGATCTTAATAGATCTTTTGAAGTGGCAAAGTGAAATGATAAATTGTTTTAACTTAGATACTATGATTTTTTTACTTTATTAGAATATTAAAGACTCGGTATATAGTATGAAATATCCTGGGATATTATCAATTTTTACCAGTTTATTTATGTTGAACATTGTTTCATTCTAATTTGTTCCATTAAAAAAAAAAACTCTATTTCTTTTTCATACATTGTTCTACATTGTCGCATTTATCATATATCACATCACTAGTTGGAATATAATAATAATATTTTTATAATATATCATAATATTGTTATAATAATGTCTAAATAGACTTTGAATAATCATTTCGTATTTTGATTTTTTATAAGAATGCATAGTCGTTGCTCATATTGATAGGAACGGAAGATTTTTTTCACATGAAATTCTTACAATTAATTATTTATGTTTATTTTAAGCGATATAGAGAGAGAGAGAGAGAGAGAGGGAGGGGTGAGGATGAGTGGGGGCAGAGACAGGTTGTAGCACATAAAGTACGAATCTATATGCGATACAAAGAATTTTCTTGTACAATAAAATTAAAAATATTATTATACTTAATTATATTAACTAATATTTACTAATTAATTTTCAATTTATAAAGTTTAACGGATAAAATGTGTATATATCTAAAGTAAGCTTTGCCTTTTATTAATTTACTGTTTCTCTACGTGGTTAATAAACAAATTCTACTGAATTAAAATCTTAATTTTTCGACAGAATAAAATGCGAGTGGAGTTGTATTAAATAAGATTTGCTCAACTAAGCGTTAAAGAATTTTTATCTTAAATTTTTAACTGAAAGTCTTTACACGTAAACGTAATTTTTCTTTTTAAAGATAAAATATTCTCGAATTTATCAAATATCTATTTTTAAAAAATTAAAGTGGGCAGAAAAGTAGGTTATTTCAAGTAACTGATAAAAATAAAAAATAAAAAATAAAAAAAATATATAACGCAACACGTTTAAATTATCAAGAATTTTACCTTTGAACAACGTAATTTATACAATTTGGACAACTTTATTGTAAAAGCTTTTATACAACGAAGTGGCTGAAAATCATATCAAAGCTGTTAAAATATGTTTATAGTTAATTGAGAAATTTTACAAAATTTTCTCACAATTTTCAATTGCATTATCGTAAAATTATTAAAATAATTATAACAACTGTTGACAATAAAAAAAAAAATAATAAATAAATAAATAAAAAAAAAAATGAAAATAAACCATTATGATTGAATTGATTTGATTATATTAGTATTTTCAACAATAATATAAAATAAATCATTGTTAAATTTTTTTTCAACGAAACGCAAATGAAATTCCCATCGCATAAAAGTGTCCGCGTTATGCATATATTAAATAAACATTTTATAAGCCTTTAAAATTATTATTGAATTCTTAAGCGAAAGAAAGAGGACAGGTGTGATGGCAAGCGCAGTGTACGCTCATCGACATTTCATATAAAATCGCAAATTTTAAAAGAAATCTGTACACGCATATTATTATTCCACATTCGATTTCTAAATTCAATAATGCAAATTTATTCTTATTTATCAAATTTATAATTCTTAGTTGCTGCATGCGGTTTTTAACATTCGCGTGATAATAATGCTGATGCGCACGGGTGCTATTGGCATCATCTCACAGTAGCGCAGATTTTTGGTTGTGCAGTTGAAAATAGGCGAATGCGGAAAAGTGAAGCAGCAGCATTAGTGCGCGTACGGAAAAGAGTTGCCGGATCCGCGAGGAAGCTGCGCGTGCCCCCATTTCCACGATAATTGGTTCGAAGGTCGGGACAATAGTTCTGCCGCTGGTGCTTACGTTACCCCCACCCCCGTCCAGTCTAACTTTTGCTTTCGCTAGAGCGAGCCGACGTCATAGCGCCACTTTTCATTTGTCGCCCACTTCCGTGGCTTCTTCCGTCCTTTTCCAGCTAAACGATGAATGGGGATTTTTTCTTGCAGCGTTCTCCAGGCTTTAATGCACGGAGAGTCGTTAACGGATACACTGGAACTTCGTTTAAACCGATAGGCTACGCCCTTGGTATTTTTATACGTTATTGGTGGTGGTGGGAGTCGGGTGGGATAGGGGCGGTCAGACGATAATGTAGATAATACTCGAATTGAATAATAAAGAAATAGGAAGATGTCTCTATTTGTAATTTTACATCCCTCTCGAAATGAAATAGGGGCCACTGTCAAAGTGCCCTTCTCATGTCATCCTTTCTTCTTTATTGATACGAGCAGTGGGATTTATCAATATGATTTTCTCATGCTGTAGCTCATTAATTTATTCATTAGATGATTTTCTTCATTAAATCCATGTCGTTTTCATTACAATTTCTCATTTATTCTGTCTCGAGACGTTAAGCGTTATTTGGTTATGTAATTAAATGCTTTAATTTCATTTTACTGTTTATTGTAGTGACGCTTATTTGACGAAAGTATTGTTTGTAAGCTTTGTTATTTAATTAATGATCGGTCATTGAGAAATACATTTTATTAAGCAAGAAAAAGAAAAAAAGACAAGAAAATGAAATATTTTGTGATATTCAATTGATTCGCCTCCAATTTCCTGAAATAAATTTAGTAAATGGTTAATAACTGATTTTATTGCGTTATAAATTTACTTAAATTTACAAACGATAAAATATAATATCTTCTATGTTTCGAAATTGTTGTAAATATTTCTTTTTTATTTCCTTTTTTTTTTTTTTTTTTTTTTTTTTAACAACTTAGAAAAATTGAAATAATTATTATATAATTTGTTAAAATTTTGAATTTTCAAGTCAAGGTAATATTGTCAATTTTATTCAACGTTGAATTATCTTAAGATTAATTTAATGGATAATAATGCTAGTAATGCAGGAGACAATACTATGACATAATAGCCGTAATAAAATATAAAATTAATAATTATATGATAAAATTGCGTTCTAATATTTTAGAAATTTGAATGTCCAATATTATATACAATTTAGTGAAAGTCTCATTATATCGTAAGTTCTCTTTTTCGAATCTCTTATATAAAAGTAATTACGCTGAATTAAATAGTTTGAAAAGTAAAATCCCCCAACGCATATAAAATTATATTGAAAAGTATTTTATACTATATAATAAGAAGAATGTTGTTAAATTAAGTTTTATTACTAGAAAAGAAGCATTTTACTAATTTTATTATCAATCTATAATTACATGCACGTAGTTTATACTAGAAATAAAATAGTTACGAGTTTATAATATATGCTCAACTCTCATCCAAGTTATGTACTTTTAAAAGAGTATGTAATTGGCAAAGGAGTCACGTCAATACGCAAATATACAGAAGTTGAATTTCGGAGTATTTTTATTTTATTTATTTATTTATTTATTATTTATTTTTTTTTTTTTTTTGAAAACTTTACGTTTTTCTAAAATGTAAAAATCTCACTGGAGTGAATAAATTGCTCCAACATTTGACAAAGTATATGCATACGTATACACACACACACACACACACACACACACACATATATTATTTTTAGCCTACTTTTAACTTTGTAAATATAACAAAATATTATATATCTCGAATCTGAAGAAACAAGTCTAATAACAAACTATAATAAGATTAGTTTTCTTATAACTTTTCGCAGAGTAATTGTTATTGTTTATTTATGCATGATAAGTGAGAAGAAACGTCTCGCGCGTAACACTTTTGTACACACGAACGTTTCATGCATAATAATTCAAGTCGAGATGTTCAAATACACGATCTACTTTTACCAACACGCACGTAATCATCTCGGTCAATGCATCGTCACATTCGCTTTTTCATCCGAATAAACGTTGATCTTTCGATTATTTTGCCATCTACCATAATACTACTCTGTCTTTTTCTTCTCTTTTCTGCGTCATTGTTTTTTTTTTTTTTTTTTTTTTTTTTTTTTTTTTTTTTTTTTGACATATCCTGTCCGCTTCCTTCCTTATGTTCACCGAACCGTATTACGCGGAGAACGTAATACACGTTCAATAATGAACTTTAAGCCGTCGTTTTTGTGTTAACGTTTTTATGTGCAGTAAACTGACAAACGTTCCATATTTGATATACGATTTTGTATCGCTCCGTCATAATTTCCAGTATTTACGATTGTATACATTAGTTTGTAAAAGTTTGTTTTACGTAACAGGAGACTGTTTTCCTGATATTTCTTGAGGTATGAGTTTTGACAATTTAAGTATTACCACTTTATTGAAAATTTTGATTTATCCGAATATATATTAATAAATACGATGTTTAATCCGTGTTTATACAATGAAATCCTTCGGCTTCTTTTTTTTATTTTTTTATTTTTCTAGGACAAAAATAGAAGAAGAGTATGTATACACGATGGCACGGACAAAATTACTAAATGTAGTAAAAATATTAATATCGATCGTTTTCGGTTTATCATGTATATATATAAATATAAGTGCTGGAAAATCTAGCATGAAAAGTTAATATATTTATTAAAAAACAAGGATGCCAAAGTCGACTTTTAGCACGAAGTCCTGGCAATTTATTTAATAAGCCATCTGATGGTATAACCAATAGTTATAACATTAAAAATTGAAATTGAAAAAAAAATTCTTTTTCTTAAGACATTTTAGAGTTGACGAATTAATAAATTTGTGTATAATCCGTACTATGGCATATTTTCATATAAATGCATTTATTTCATATAAAGCATGAAGTATTTCAATTGCCTCGCTAATCTTTGAAAGTTGATATTCATAGAAAGAAAATGTTTAAACTTCAAAAGCCAAAGTTTTACAATCTCAAAAGTAATTTAATTCTAATCATATGCTTATATTGATTTATTCTCTCTACACAGATCCACATTTATGTTTAAAAACCAATTGTATATTATAGTAAACTATTTCTGATAGTCACATTTATCCTACGTTTAAATGCAAGCCATTTAAAATTATAGATTAGTCTTTAATCTGATTGTTGTTACCAAATACTTGATTCTATAATAATAAATAAATAAATAAAAAATGTGCAAATGAAGCCGTCGCATGTAATATTTACAATAATTATCGCGGTGACGTAAAGGGGGGAAATTGCCCAGGAGCTATATTGTCATTTATAATAATAAACCATCGAGTGTACATTTGAGAGCGTGTGTATGTAAAGGTTGAGAGGTAAGTTTGCGAAAGGAGTTAAAGGCACACGTATAAGCGAGTCGAGAATAATGAATAAATTACGTTATATCAAGCGATGATGACGTATTCTCATCTGTAAATCGACAACCTCCAAAAAAATGTCCACCTATAAGTCATTTCAGTCTTACCATTATCTTTTACTTGCTCCTATTTTTTTTTTTTTTGGCGCTTTATAAACGAAAAACAGCTGACCGCTTCAGCTCGGAAAGAGGCTAGAGAGGTCAGGGTGACATTGGCTAAGTTAATTGCAGACAGTGAATGTAAGTTAGAATTAAAATTCTTGTTTCATTCCTTAGATTATTAGATCATATTAAAAAAAAAAAAAAAAAAAAAAAAAAAAATAGAATATTTTCTGGGAGAGTATCGTATTTCGATGGTCATGATGTGTTGCACTCTATGATTCAAGTTGGCCGTACCGTGTAACTAAATTTACTAACAAGAGTCTCGGATATGTACATATGACACACATGCACGCGTGCAATCACACACCTGAACACCGCAATAATATTATTTTATCTTTATTTCACGTACAAATCGTTATTTGCACTTTGTAGACATTTAAAGCATAATTAATTTTCAGCCATTAAAATAAAATTTTTTTTACTTTATGGCAATGAAACAATTCATATATGGATAAATAATTGACGTTTAAATACAATTTTGTTCAGACATTGTAATAACTTCTGCAGTATTAGAATTTTACATTCCTACACGAACCTCGTACATTCAACTTATAAGACCTTCTGCCAAAATACGTTGTCATAAATAAAGAAATCATCATATCAATTTCCCAGTTTATATTTTAATTATTGCACACACACACACACACATATATTATTTTTAAAAATTTATAGGTTTGTTGACATATTTTTAAATTTATCCTATAATATATATATATATATATATATATATGTATGTACGTAAAATTCGCATCTTAACGAATAAAGTAAAACTAAATTTTTCATAAAATCTTATTCTAAATTTAAAAATCATCTACTAAAAAGAAATGAATGAAAAAATAATTTAGAACGCAAAGATATCTAACATCCTAGAAATCATGACGATGCATTTTCGTACATTTTTAATTCAATCTGTTGATATATATTTTTGAAGTATTAGTAAAAAAGGTGCTTCCCTTCATTAGCCGAGTAGGTGTTATTATTATACTAATGACTACAATTATTATAATATATTATTATAAAAATCATTGTATTTGAATATACTTCAATTTTTGCGAGACTATTTCTCTTTCGATACTTTAGAAAGAGAAGAAAGAGAGAGAGAGAGTGAGTGAGTGAGTGACTACAAGAAATATTAATTGACAGAAAAAATACAACGAAAATTAGATTTAAAATACTTTAATAATATTTACGGATAAAATATCGTTAATTCTTGAGAGATTCAAATCCCTTCTTGTTTTTATATAATTAAGTAAGATGGATAATATTGCATAAAATAGAGTAAATAAATATTTTACAGAAAAATCAATAGAATTAATTTAGATTTTTTTCAAAATCCACTTTCTCGTACGCTTTTTGATCTATTTTCGCAATTTGAAAGCAAATTACCTTCAAAATTCTTGTTGCTTCTAAATCTAAATTGATAAAAGTTACTCAACGTTATCAGACAATTTTTTTATGCTGAATTCGGAGGTATTTTTCATATTTATACTGAGAAATTGGGTGCAATGCGAAATGAGAAAAATATTTTCTTTTTCTTCCTTTTTTTGTGAATGACGTCATTCGTATTCTTCCAATAGGATTAGAAGTAAGATAGAGTATGCCGCCAGTCCTTTGTAGCTACTGAATTGCAATTTTTTTTCTCAGCTCCTTTTTCAACCATCCTCTAGAGACTTTTTTTCTCCATCAATGAAACGATTTTCCTTTTTGTACCTTTCTTTTTAGTCTCTTGTCCATTATATTTCTTATTTTATCTCTTTATTGCAGTCAAGTGAAGAACATGAAACTTACTACCATAATTGCTCTACATAAAATTATTTAAGAGTACTTGTAAAGAGTATTTGTTTATATTTTAAAATGATAATTGCTTTTACGTAAAGAAATTTAATAAAAATTTCAGAGACAAATTTAACACATGAAACTTATACTCTTCTGGTCTTGCTATATCTTTATTAGATGGATTACTTTGCAATAATAAATTTGTTGATTGTAACATTATAGGGCACAATCAATGAGTTTGAGAAAAAGAAATTACTGCCATTGGACGTGTATGTGACATTATAGACAGATTTTAAGAAATATTCTGAATATTATAAAACGTAAAAATTGGCAAATTAATATTATAGTGCGTGATCCGGTCGAGTTCTAGTTCGAAAGAAAATAATTAATATTAACGTTGATTTGAAACTTAAGTTATTTTATTTAATTACTTTAATAAAAAAATTTAATTAATAATTAATTAATTTTTTCATAAACGTTAATGCAATTCACTAAATAGTATAGTTTTTTTTTTTTATTAAAATCATGAAAATTTGTCATTTATTCTATTTCGATTACTTTATGGTTCTTGTATGTTTTAATTCGAATTTTCATGTTCTAATTAATTTAATGAAAAATTATGACTTGTGTACTTAATCTATGCAATTTTTGCATTATTTTATTAAAACTACGTAGTTATTATTGTGGTGGATTATAGTTATATATTTTTAACAATATTCAAATAAAAATTTGTTCTAAAAAATGTTTAAAATTGATTGTTCATACCATTATTGCTTATTTAATCGATTATTAAAACATATTTATCCACATTTAATACTTATATTATATATAAAATGTATATATACAATATATTGTATGTTTTTTGTTTGTAATTCAATAAATTCGTCTTTTAGGAATTTCTTTCGATATCAAAACTATTAGATTAAAATTCCACATATTTTGACTTTAATGAAAAACTACATTGTTTCATTTTACGAAAATACTTTGCATGTTTCATTCAGCAAGAACTTCCGTAATGTTTTAGAAATTTGTTCACACATACATCTTGACGTTTATGATGAAAATCATGAAATTCGCACTTCCAGTAGTCTATTGTTCCATTCATAAGAATTCATTCGTCGCTGTTGACGCCAAGTCGAGCAACCTAACGGGAGCGTTTTAATCATTTTCTTTTTCAACGATATTCTTGTCAGTAAAACCACCAAAGCAGCACAAAAGATAAACTTTAAAGGGACTATGGTTTAACTATAATGTTTATCGATCTGAAAAAGAAAGAATGAAAGTAAATCGTAAAAATGAGACAATATCGATCGTACTGTTGTTGATTGACATATTGGCGCATCTATTTTCTGGCGAAATAACAACGCTTTGTGAATATCAATAAGAATATCATTCCATTTGGGCAAATCAAGTTAATTTTATCTCGTTTATTCTTAGTTTAGCCTCTATTTTAATAAGATTTTTTTGAAATAAGAAAACTTTAGTTCCACCGTTCTTTATACCGATAGTAACAAGCGTTCGGAAAAACATTGCTACAAGCTTTTATCGACAATAATATCATGTCTTACGACTCTTTACGGAGATTATAATCTTGTCTACATTAAATTGCACGAGTGAAGTCATTCGCTTTAATAATACATAATGATGTCAAGTGTGTGCAACTATTAATGAAGTTAAAGGTTTTAATGAATAAGTATGTTGATTGGTAACGAACCAAATTAGTAAATTAAATTTCAGTACATTTATAGCTGAATATTTTTAATTAACTGTTAACCATAAACCAACATCCTTCCTTGCGCAAATTATGGTTTTTACAAGGTAAATAAAATTGAATGAAGCAAAATTCTAGTAATAGTTTTCAAGCGATTTTCCTACCCTTGGATGTACTTTTAAAAAATTATATAAAAATTTGTTATTTTAGTTATAAAATAACGTGCAACCTACAATATATATATATATATATATATATATAATTTAATTAATGGAACACAATGTACTTGGAATAACAAGACTAATTATTAATTATAAATTAACAAGAAAATAATAATTTATCTCTTATATTCTATTAAATCAATAAAATAAGATAAAGAAAATAGTATGCAATACATTGTAATAACAGCATAGCTTTAAATTTTTCTGAATAAGTAAATCGAGTGCCCCGCATCTCATACAACCACAATCGACTCTGTACGTACAATCTAGCAATTTTCCTACTTTTTAATAATAACCGTTACTTTTGCTGATTATTGAGAATTAAAAGTACAGCAAAATTAATAAAGAAATTGCATTAGCAGAAGCTAGAGCGATGACATAATTATATTGCCTGTCGCATGTATCTTATCGGAACTACGACCCCATTCCTTTTCAATGCAATTTAACCGAGAAATTAATATTCGCACGGATGATATGCTGGGGGCTATAGTGAAAAGCTGGAAAATTCGTAAGTGAAACTTTGCACGCGCAAGCGCGAGTTTATGAAGCAAAAAGTCTACAAAAGGAATACCTCCTTACAGTCTCTATTGCATTATTCTCTCAGTATTTGCAGCTCTTATACACTTTTATAAAAGTCATATACACAAGAGTACTATTACCTGTCCCTTTTTACGCCACAGCGACAATTAATCGTTGCCGTGAAGTAAAGTTAATTTTTCCAATAGCATATAATGCCATCTCCGGCGGGTCGTCGAACTGCGTTTCTCGAGGATACTTTTTTTCTCGCGTCGAGAACCCCTTGCGTTTACAACGGGACGAATGTTTCGATTGACCTTGAGATGCATAATGGGTCGTTTTATTGAAATATTCATTGTAATATTTTCCTAAGAAAGGCAAGTGCGCGATGAGTAGTGCATTTTATTTAAAAATAAAGATTATATGTAAATGAAAAAAACTTGATATGAATAGGCATTGTTGCTAACATTGTTTCGTTATTTATTCGTACTATTATATGAATCTATTAAAGTTTGTTAATTTCTTTTTTGTTTAATAAATTCCCGTAAAAGTAGACGATATTTTAGATCGATCGTATTATGTAGCATTTTTTTGGGAAAATGTGAATATTAAATTATTATTCCGCATACAAAAAGGGTAATATTAAGGTATTCATTTAATATTAAAGCCATCAATATGCCATGAAACTGCATAATTATCGAAAATACAATTTGCGATTAAGCATTTTGTATAAAAAATGCTAGATTTAACTTCTTTATGTTTTGTAAATTTTTAAAATCAACTCTACAATAGAAAGTGTTGTTGTAATTTGATTTAACGCGCCATTTTGTACGTTTTTATTATTATTTATTTATTTATTTATTTTTTTTATTTAATTCTCTTAAATTTAATTTTTTCGTTTTCAATTTTCATATTAAATAAGAATATCATAAAATTTATTAATTAAAATTTTAAATTAGTAAACATTCAATCGATTTGTATATTAAAAACTAAATTTGGAATTTGGAATGAATCTTACCCAGTAGATGTTTATTAACGAGTTATATCTATATATAAATGAAGAAAAAAAAGTTCGTGACACTTTGTAAAGCAAATTGTTCCTATAGATATGAGAGCTTACTGTCTAGAATGTAAAATTGAATATCTAATTATAAATTTAAATATAAATCTAATTATAAAGTCAATTATGGCGCGAATGGAACAAACACTACTTTACAACTATAGATGGTAATATTCGGAAATTTATAATCCAAATCCTGATTTTTTTTTTGTTTCCTATCCTTTTCAACAATTTCATTTAGAAAATACTTTTCGTTAATTTCAACATTAAATCGCATATTGATTAGAGACAGAAGTAAAAAGAGAGTGATAAATGCGCCTCCTCCTATTATTTCCATGATTTAGTAAGAAATGGGAACTTAATGTACGCGATAATGACCGCAGTTATAATTACCAAGGTTACTGGAGGATACAAAACTTCGTGATTATTTATTATTATTTCATTATTTCAGGAAAGGCGCGTTTGAATTAGAGAAGCGCATCTTTTGCTCGCCATTTAGACTGATCAGCGAACCGGCAACGAACACGGCCAGGGCTAAATAAAGAAATGGCTTAGTGGAAAAAATGGCGGGAACGTAGAGGCTCGAAACTCCCGATACTTGGCCTTAGCCTAGCGTTTTAATTACGAATGGGGCACGAGGCTTATCCAAGAAGTGGATTATCGTGTGCCAATAATTGTTAATCTCATTAGCGGTTATATAGACGTGAGCGTCCCTCCGCTACATCTATCCCGTTAAGCAACTACGCGACTTGGTCACTTTGTACGTCACGTGTAAGCGACGACTCGCGCGTCGCCACATCTATAATATGTTGAACGGCGACCAAACATTTCACAACCGACGATACGTTTACGTTCGTGACTGCGCACGTGCTACTCTCATTCCGTCATGTGGAACGAATTAAGTGAGAAAGGCCGACATTACAGGCGCACATCCTTGCGAGTTTGAATAATCGAATGAATAGGACGAACGAGGTAGTAGGGCAGCTCGTTCCAGCTTTTAAGAAACGAGGCGCGTTCGACGCTTTATCAGAGTATTTGCATGTTGAAAGTTGAAAAACTTCATGTATACGAAGAAAATATCTCGCGAAGGAATTTTATGACGACGAGCCGATTTTAAATGCCATTTTATTTTATCGTTACAGGGAAGAAGTGCAAGAGCACACGGTCAGGTGGAATGCTTCCTTTAAATTTCTCTGCAAAATGAGTGCCAACGCATCGACGGGAGTTCTCGATCCATGTATTTTAAGGATATCAGTGAGAAAGGTAAGTAATGTATTCATTAAAGGATTAAAGAGTAGACGCGTCGATAAAGTTTCTATAACGTAGGTGGCTTTATTTAACGATTGACTTCACATTCTATTTAACAATTTCTGGCTTTCGAAACTTACGACGAAAATAACAAAAAATTAGAATATTTTTTTATCAACTTTACGCTATTTTAATGATTAAACATTAGGATGCGAGCACAACATAACCCTACGTTTTACAAATTCGTTGCTCATTTTCGACTTTCCAGCGGCATTGAACAAACTTTGTTTTTTCTTCCCTTTACTCTGGCTGTCCTCGTATTTTATACGTAATTTCCATCCAACTGAAAGCTGCATAAGATAATATTGTTTGGCTGGAGTGGGCGTGAACTTACAATGACGCGACTGTGTGTATTGTAATAATTCAATTAACATTCACATACGAACGATGCCAATAGTTCTCCGTAAAAATGTCCGGCAATTAGATAATTCCAGTTTAAATAATGTTTCGCTTTAGTTTATTTTACTGTAGTAATTGCGAATTACTTTGTAATGTGCCCAAGTGCCCAATCAGATTCTAAAGGCAAGATAATTATAAATCTGCTAGTGTTTTGACAATTGTAACAAACAGTTTAGCCAAGAGACGTGGAAGTTAGCAGAGCAGCGTCTCAGACATTCTCAGACGTCAATAATGGACAAATCGCCGCGAGTCGTTAGAACGTCGATTCGCACGGTCGGTCCTTTATCCCTCTATGTCTCACCCTTTCCTTCCATCAGCCTCTCCGGCACCCGCACCCCATTTCATCAACTTAAACGGACTTTGGTCTATTGGTAGGAATCGAAGGGAGGCAGGTCCTTCCAAAAGCTCGGCTTCAGCGACTTGAACCTAGCCGAATTCGCCGGAGCTGGCCTCTGCCGAAGGCGGTGTCTTCTCGAGGGCTACGACGCGAGGCATCGTCAGGATAACTCCATGCTCAGGGTCGCCATCAAGATGAATATGCTCTCCGGTGACATTCTCTTCAAAGTGTAAGTTTCAATCGCCGCAATTGCTTGAGTAACCGCCGCGAAAGTTTATCACGATTATATTCACGATACTCGGCCGACGGTGCCTTATGCGAGTCAACATTTTCATGTTTAACTCCTTCGATTATATAAGGCACCCGTGAAATACGTGAAATCATTGTCCCGACGTTTGACGCGACATTATTGTCCCGATGTTTGTCGTAATAACGCGGCCAAATAACGAAATAGCAAGCGCCGAATAATGTATTGTGCGCAGACCTTCGCCGTCGCTGAAGCAGACGCAGCTGGCGGTGCCCGGTGTTCCGGGCGTCGTGCCCGTGGAGACGGCGGACGAGGTGATAGGGCCCGAGCGCTGCAGCAACCGCGAGGACTACGTCTCGACCGGGTCCCTAGCCGGCAGCATAGCCAGCACCAGTAGCGGCTTTGGCAGTCTTCCCAAGAAGAGGCCGGCCCTCTTCGCTTCCGGTGAGTCCCTCCCTGTGCCCTCGATCTCCTCACCCTTCCCGTCGGCTCTCTCCAAACATACACACGCACACACACACACGCACAGTGTGTGTGTGTGTGTGTGTGTGTGTGTGTGTGTGTGTGTGTGTGTGTGTGTGTGTGTGTGTGTGTGTGTGTATGAGAGAGAAAGAGACAGGCGGTAGCCCCTTTTACAAGCCGTGAAAACTTGATTTTACCGCGATACCGATTCACGGGGTTACGAGCGAGATACCTTCATTACGCATTGGCAATGGGAATTCAATCGACGCACTAACGGCCTTCGTTTATCTATTATCTCTATCGACTACTATCGACTCTCGAGAGTCGAACATATTAAAAAGCTTCCTTCCCTTCGGATCTTCTCTTTTCAATTAAACTAGCAAATGCTCTCAATCTAGTATTATACGAATAGTCGACTAAATTCGGCGCAGCAATTATAATAATATTAGGAATTATTCGTGTATGTGAACTTTTTATGAGATGAAGAATGTGCCATAGCGCAACTAAGCCAAATGCAATTAATCAATTAATAAACATTAATTTATAAAATATAGAATACAAAATGTATTATTTTATATTCTCGTTGGCAATTCGATGGCGCACAAAAGGAAAGAAAAACGGAAGGGAGGTGGGCGGGTGGGAAGAAGAAGAAGAATAAAATTATCAAATGGTAAAGTAATAGGAGGGGACGACTTTTTCGTACTGGATTATAAAATTATCGCTTAATTGATAATTTTATTTGAAGAGTCTATTAACCGAAAGCATTGCCATTCCAAATAAGCTGTCGTATTGACGGTTAATAAATGCTTTTGATATCTCACGTTAACATAACGTTTGAACGACGTTGTTGTTAATTTGACTTCTAATGCACCATTAATGTTAACACGTATCGAGCTAAGCAACACTGCACCAACACTCTTTACACCATTATAATACGTGTATTATAATCACGTCGTTACTTTGCTTAGCATACACTTGGCATAAAGGCTTTAAAGTACCTCGTTTCTCATTTACGGAGCATTAAAATCCATTTGTAATTGAGATTCAGTAAACTATGGCGCACCAACAACAATATCCTTACACACTAATATGCTGAGCTCAATAAGCGCCTCAATTCGTTATTCCCAATTATTCCGAAACATCGACCCAACCTATTATATCCCACGCGTCCTTGGACACTTATCCAAGCGGCATTTATCATTCGGACAAACATTGATACTCTACCTTGGAGAACGACAAACGAGTCCTAAAAAGCCGCGGCCCTACGCCAACTAGAGACTCCCTCACCTTATGCCCCATTATTATGAAACGCGACCCACTAACCATACGTCATCACCACGCTATCATCCCAGCCAATGTCCACCAGCCCCGGCCATCCCCGAATACAACTAATCTCTCATTCTGTACAAATGCTCGCTCGGGCGACCAGAGCTCCTGAGCGGCACGGAGTCCTACGACCCGATGACGCTGAGCGAGATCGTGCCCTCGGTTCTGCCGGCGGAGACCATCAGCGAGGTCCACACGGAATCCGGCCACTCGCGCAACAGCAGCAACACCAGCCAACTGAGCAAGGGTTCGGGCTACGGCTCGCTCAACTCCCACAGCCAGCACAGTAGGCAGAGCAGCAGCGGGGACAGCGGACATATCAGGTAGGCCTTCGCGTTCCGGTGACGGGGGTGGTGGTGGTTGATGGGGAGGGTGGGAGGGATGGAGGGGGGATGCGGATCCTTTAGAGGAGATGGATCACGATTTTGCCACTGACCAGCCCCGCTCTCGATCGCTCTCTAGAAAAACGGAGCGAACTTACGAGCTCACGATGAGCCGGCGGGGAAGGGAGACATCGGGAAAAATCGCTTCGGTAGACGAGGAAAGCGAATCGAGGCCGTGGATCAGTGGTCGATTCGCTAGCTCCGGCCAAAGATTTGGTAAATCCAAGAACTGAAACTTTGCTGTCCCGATAATTCATGGTGCTTTCGTATATTTTTATGATTTACGCGCGAATCTCATGTGGGAGAGGTAGGAGTGCTCGATTTTCGCGTTTCTTATGATGAGATAAGCCATAGATTATAAAATTTCAGGGGTTTGGGTTTAGTGGCGCTTTCGGGAGTCGAAGGATGATTATGTGAAATTGCATTTGGAAGATTCGCTGGAATGCCGCGTGCAAAGCAAGTTTAAGCAAGCGAATTAAAATTATCGGATGCGTTTGTTTTAAAGGGGCAGGGCAATTAGTTTGCTTATTGTGCATCGAATTGTAAAATGAAATTTTGGGTATATTGGATATTGTTATGATTGCCATTCGTGTGCAGTGATAATGGCGAGTGAGTTATACACAGTTTTCATAAATTTTCCCCTAAAATGTCCAGAGTACAGAAAAGAGGCGAAAGTAGTTTTGTAAGCTCAATTACATTAAAAATAATTTTTTCGGTGTAGTTTGAGATGTAAGCGCGCGTAAAGTAGATGCGCAAACTGATAATTGAATTTCAATAAACTATTTACGAACATATAACCACACGACACAAAACAGTAAATTTTTTATAAGCGATTCGTTATCAGCCCGCTCGATATTTCTCTTAATTTTGCTCGGATTTTTGACATTTCTCGTCGAATCTTGCAAGAGCTGACCGAGCTTGTCAAAGCCCGGAAAGCATCCTCTCTGAAATATTTTCATGCATATCTATCGACGATAATGCATTGCATTAGGCCACCATTGTACATAGATACATTATACGGTTAAGCGCGCACCTCCGACGACATTGAAATTAAAACTTCATTAACCATCGCTAATCTATGTCGGCTATTTTCCCATTAATACATCGTTCTAATTGGCACACGCGCACATACACACATACATTTACCATTACTTTCTCCATGTGAAATTAACACTACTGCACTGAACAATACATCCAAATATATCATGTACATTGACTATTTAAAATTTAGTGCTTTATGTTAGTACACCTTTCTGTTCTTTTTAATCGTTGTCCATGTATTTTTGCACTTTTTATTGACACTGATAATGCTGCTTTTAACATTAAAAAAAAGCACAAAAAAAAATAAAACAAAAAAAAAACAAAAAAAAAACAACGACACCGCCTCATAAGTATTTTTATTATTTATTTTATTATTGTTTTTTTTTTTTTTTTTGCGTAGACGGTTGATCGTTTAATCGTGTTGCATTATTTAGCTGATGTAGCCTGACAATTTTAGTTTCATTGCATCAATGTTTATTGCTATTACGTTTAGATATGCATATTTTTCATCCAAGTATTTCAATTAATCAATAAGTGTATTAATTGTGATATGGTAATTTTTTGAATTTCTTTTTTTTCTAAGCTAATAGTAAGGTAGGAATATTATTATTTTGACTATTCAAATTGTCAAAAGGCTGCAAATATTTTTCTTTCATTCATTCATTTTTTTACCACTTACAGAGCAAGTAAGTATATCTCATATTCTAAAAAAAAATGTATGTATATGTATATATATATATATATATATATATATATATATATATATATATATATATATATATATATAATTTTGTGCGCTTTTTTTTGCGACCTTTTCAGTCTGGAATACTTCATCACATTGCATTTGAACTCCAATGAATGACAGTGGTACACGTATTGCATTATTTAATCATAAAATCCACGAGCAGTAATATTCGCTGCATCGAATGAATAAGCGCATTAGGACGGTGTACCTGCCTTTATCGTAATAATCCGCCACGATTGTGCTTGCAATGTAAATGGACCTAAGACAGGCTTTCCCAAGTACGAATCGTTAAAGCGTTCGCTGCGGTCGTAGCTGAGCTCAGTGCCGAGAGCGACGGAGGCGCTTCATTCCTTACTCCCACTGACACTTAGCGACGCAGCTAAAAGCGGAGACCGGACCACCAGGAGCTCAGGCAGGATGAGGCTAACTAAAAGCAAATTAACGAAAGATATAATTAAAGCAAAATTTAAGAAAAACGAAAAAAAAGAGAAAAAAGCACGTCCGAGCCTCTGGTCTCTTTACTTTATTATAGGTCGCCCTCGTGGCCAGTTTGGGCGCCGCGCCTCCCGATCCTCTCCCAAAGCACGAGCAACGGCGCCAGCGACAAGGACAGGAACAAAGATTCTCTTTCCCATCGTCTCAAAGTCGACATCCCGAGCGAGTACTTGACGCTCTCCCCGCCGTCGCCCCTCTCCCTCGTCGTGTCCCGCACGCGTTTCAGCCCCATATCTTCGACGCCGCTCTCGACGCGCTGCGGTCTGAGGAAGCAACAGAAGCAGCATCAGGAGGAGCATCAGCAGCAACAGCAGCAGCAGCAGCAGCAGCAGCAGCAGAAGCACTACCACCACCACCACCACCACCACCACCACCATCACCAGCAGCCGCTAATATTGTCGCAGAAACAGTCGTTGCCGTCGTCGTCGCCGACGTCACCGCTGGGCCCCGCGAGTCCCGGCGAGTCCCACAAGGGCAACGGCGTCGTCTTTGCGCCCAAAGCCGAGGAACCCCGGCTCCGCAGAGAAGTGGCGCCGGTGCACTTTCGACTGCCCGAGGCCGCGGGACCCAAGAAACCGGGGCCCGGGGCCCGTAATGGGCACCCGCGTATCGGCCACGCGAGCTGGCGCGGCATCTCCAAAACGTGCGACTGCATAGAGCGCGGCGGAAAAACGAGTCCCGTGTTGAAGCTGGCCGAGCAGGCGCGGGCCGTTTCCTCGCCCGACCCTCTGCACAGACCCGAGACCGCCAGGGCCTCGTTTATCGCCGCGATCAGCGCCGCTAAGAGTAGCAGCAGGTAGGTGTACAGGGAGGACGACGAGGCCTACGCCAGCTAGCCCCAGCCCCAGCTCCGACTTCGGCCCCTCACTCTCGTATCGTAGTTTTAAAAATCCTCGGTACTGAACCGTGGAAGTAGGGAGGGATCGGGCAGGAGTCTGGGGGCCGGGACCGGAGACGAGAGAGAATCAAGCGGTATCTGGGGTAGTGGAATTGCGTTGGAACGAGAGGACGTGTTTATTTGAAATCTGGTAGAAGTTTCCATCTCTCGTTATCTTGCTCTCTCTCTCTCTCTCTCTCTCTCTCTCTCTCTCTCTCTCTCTCTCTCTATCTATCTCTCCCTCTGTTGCTCGGGTGCGCGCGCACGCGCACGAGCCAGTAGGATTTCCATAGCCATTGTTGGAAGATTTCGTTCGGAGTTTACGAATGTAGATTGCTTGTTGAAAATGTGCGAAGGACCTGCCTTATCGATCGAGCATTCATTTAAGATTTCTTTCAATAATGTATTGTTGTTATCTTGCTTAAGTAGAATATTCGTTCGTAGGGTCAATGTTGATCCACTGCGTTAATATCTTTACGCGAATGATTGCTGCCAAATTTATAAATCCGAGGTTTTTTAATTACAGCTTCATTGAATATTTGATACACCCTTGATGCAAATAATAGCTTTATAAATATTATCACTGAAGTGTTATTGTATTTTTATGTTTGTGTCATAATGTAACGTATTATTAACAAATACTATTAGGAAAGACGCGTAAAAATACAAAATAAGTAATCTTCCTCAACATAATATTAATGGATAATTAAAGCACTTGACGGTATTATTCAATTGTATGATAACTATTGTAAAGTAATAATAAAATAATTTAAAAATCGGTAATTACGTATATAACATGTTTGAATTAAATTATAATAAATGAATTGGATGAAAAATAAATTTGGCATTATAAAATAACGACTGTTTTTATATAATTCAAATGTCTGTATCGATAATGCAGGATTTGATTATTTTCGCCATCTATTGATTTTGCTTGAACATTCTTCGCCTTCTCTCTCTCTCTCTCTCTCTCTCTCTATCTATCTATCTCTTTAGTTGATTCTCTCCCTTTGCTATGCGCTACGTATATAATTACTTTGCGACTTTTGCTTTGGTATGCTACAAATTTTCTATTTTCTGACAGTTGTTTGTGCAAGTTTCACTCTGATACGAATATTTTAAGGCTTTGGTAAAGTCCATTCGGCTTGTATTGTACTACTAAATACCGTACGAAACGAGTGTTTTAAGCTATGTAGTCTCATATTGTATATTGTATATTAATTCCTTTTATTTGACTTCATCGCGATATAAATAGTTAAATATAATTAATGCTGTGAATATAATTGAAAGTTTCATATGAATATCTCAAAATACAGAAGTTATAAAGAATTTTAGTCGAGAATTCATAAGATATTGTAAATTTCAATGTAGAGATGTTAAAAAAAAAAAAAAAAAAAAAAAACGAAAGAAGAAAAAAATGTAGTTAAATAGATTTTATTGTACAAAAGTTTTTAAAGAAATTTTATAGGAAAAGTTTTCAATTCGACGCATTAGAATTATAACGTATGGTACTACGTGACATTTATACTACGAGCTCAGTTGCTACTAATTACCATCAGCTTGTAATCATAAACAACAATTGTACAATGTATATGCGTTTTGCGAAAACACGGAAATCCCCAATCTTATGCGGACTAGTTATTTCGATTGTCGTACCACCGCTAGGTCGGTCGCTCGTACAATAATTATTACGATAAAGTTAATATGCTGATGATCGATTGTCAAATTGCTGCCCCTTCCTCTCTCTCTCTCTCTCTCTCTCTCTCTCTCTCTCTCTCTCTCTCTCTCTTGGCAATTTCTTATAATTTTATATCGAAATAAAAAGCTTATGTGCATTTAGGATATAACTTATTAAACTCTTTTTCCCATTTCACATATTGCCGAGACTTATTTATTCGGATAATCGTTTAAATAACGTAATCTAATGTGCTTATCAAACCTCAAAGAATTATGACAATTAACCGATTTGGCATTCAAGCGTCGCCTCATGAAATTACACATCCCCCCCCCCTCTCACCCCCACCTACAAGCACCCCAAGTTTGAAGCTCACATTATAATAAATCGATTATACATAGAATTATAGCAGAAATACTACGTATGAAAGTAGTATAATAACGGTACGTAGATACGTAGAATACGGAGAAGGATGAGAAATAATCTCGCGTGTAAGTGTATATTTTGACGTGATAGAATGCCAGCGAATATATGTGTAAAAATTCGCAGTCGCTACCGCCGCTGCCGCCGCGACAACATTAGCCTCGACTTACTGGTTCGACGTCCAAGCTACGGAGAAGGCCTTGACCAGGGTCTACTTTGATCGCGCTGTCCTTCTTACCTATGTCATTGCCTTGTCACTGCTGCGATGTTTGCGCCGGGCATTAGAGTAATGCGGCTCTCAAAATAAGGCTTTCGAGACTCGAGCCCACGCGCCCTGTGTGATGTGCCCTCGCTCTTCTCAACTCACCAGCATTCTATTATCACGGAGTTATTTCTCGCACGATCATAACTGTGCACAATTGTAAGACAATTGTAATGAGATGTACGATGGAAGTCGGTCCGGCTGATTCTCCTTTTAAAATGTCACGTTAAATGGCAGAACATTCGTCAGTGAATGAGAAGTGAATTCAAATCAGAAGGCCGTAAATATTACGCCTACCAATGGTAAAAATGCTAAAAACTGTTAAAAGTAACGACTGTGATAAGAGATATTTTGGTGTTTTGGTAATCTTGATTGACGGATTACGATTCATTAGACAAGATGAATGTTAAACGAGAAGGCGGGAAAAAATTTTTTTTTATCGATTTTCCGTGCATGTTACTCGATGGTATAACGGGGGATTAGAGCACGACAAGCTACTCGCTACAATGCGATATAAAACTAATTATGCGCGAGAGAGTGAGGTTTCCTTTGATTATGCGTCTTATTAAGTTTTCCATTTTATTTTGATTTTATGCATTCAGTTCCGTTTCGAGAAATATTCGTAATTTGAAGAGCAATAATTTTCATACTTAATTGTACTTTTAACATTTTAGTATTGTATCGCGCAATCGCTATTGCTTTGCGTCGTCGTCGTCTCTCTCTCTCTCTCTCTCTCTCTCTCTCTCTCTCCCTCTTCGAATTAATAAATATTCGCAAGTTAATAGTTCAATTTCAATTATCATTCGATATATTAATAATTATAAAATTAATGTAGAAAATTTTTATAATTATTTGTTCACATTATTAAAATGCCAAATTTTACGGAGGCTTTGGATAATAAATTATTTAACATCTCTCGAGTATCGAATTAAGCTCTCATAATTGCATCGTAGAGGATACATAAGTAAAGCAAATGATCTTAATTTTAGTTCATGTAAAATTTGTAGTAAATTTAAATCGTTTGGAGGAATTATATCCTAATTATATTCTAATTCGATGTATAGATATTTTAAGCTGTGTTTATTGAAATTTGAAGCGAATAAAGTTCATATTGGCATTATAAATACACATATTATATTCTATTTAGTGTCGATTGGATAAAAGTTTTTCCAAGTCTCAATATTTGAAATTTTTCTTTTGAATAATACGTCGTTTCATTTCATTATCGACACTTTTCATTCGCCAATCGCCTATCCGTACATCTTATTTATTCGAGTTAACGAAACACAATAATAATTGAGATATTGGAAAATAATTGTTTAATGTCGCATATCTGTTATCAGGAGTGCTAATCGTAAGATTATGAAAATCGTAATCAGTGCGTTATGTCTAGGAGATATTCGGCAAATGCCATTAAAATTAGTTATTCCTATTATTATTGATCATTTCGAAGCAAATATTCCGAATTTTTACTTATTAATTAATCAAACATCTTATTTGAGCTTACGTAATATGACACGACGAATGCTAAATCTAAAGTTCTGATTTTCAAGATGGATAATGTACGTTCGATAGCCAGTGTATTGATAATAACGTAATAGTAGAGTAGAATATTATGTGCTCGGTTAAGAGAGTAATTGAAATATTGAAGTTTACGATTGCTAAATCAATGTAGCCGTAATTTAAAGGCTATGCGAAATGTTTAGCTGCTAATACATATTGTGATTATTTTTCTGTTAGTTTTTAAGAGAATTTTTCGCCTCGCGAAACCATTGAAAGCGCCATCTCGACTTATGCAATACATCTACGCCAAGATGCGGTATTATTATAATTCTTGCTGATATGGTGTGCGAATGAAATTAATTTTCATCTATAAGCGTTGAAATACATAATTAAGCTTTTAAATATGAGCTTTTGTACATACATGATTGCAAAATATATGTCGTTGTAATTATTGAAATGCAATACTGTAAATAGAAAAATATTGTTAGAGTGTAGATTGTTGGAGCGAATTGAAAATAAATTGAAACGCCACACGTGAATTATTTTATAAATGAAAATCACCTTCAACAATCAATTGACCATGAAATCACAAATTGGGTAGAGCATTAGAATACCTTACGTTATTGGTTTAAACGAAGATTGATTTCAATTTATCGATTGCCTAGCAAAGCCAAGTCAAGTTTACGAAATGCGATCCCCCCCCCCCATCCCCTCCCCTTCAAGCCCCGTAATTATCTACGGTCTGATGAACTCCCGAATACTAAAAGACTGTTCGGTTAAAAAAAATGTTAAATAAGGATACTATCTATGCAGTTCATGTACTTATGAAGGATTGTTCAAGTGCACGGTTGCATGCGGCTGACTACTACACGTAGCACATCACGTGTTTAAATTTCCGTCCGAGCAGACGTCTTCATTAATTACAACATGTAAATGCGCTGCTACACGCACATGCACACTCACACGTGCAATATAAGCATTGCAACTATATTTTGCAGAGCAAATGCTTGCTAATGTATGTAAGATTTGTGCTCTCTCAAGATTATTAGTTCGTAGCCTCTAATGTGCATGAATTTATGTGTGTATAGGTGCTAATGAGTCATGTAGAATAATTTTACTTAGTGCGTTGAGCAGTTTTCGTAACATTGTGCATATTAAGTGCTTTCGTATAAAAAAAAAAAAATTAATGCCTCTGGCCTTTTATTTTACAAATGCCGACTAATTTAATAAATAATAGTACTGCTTTTCTAAATATATAAATGATAATAAGATATTACAATAAACTGAAATATTCATTGTATTTTATAATCGTCAATTATCATATACGCAACAATGGCTACATGGCATTAATTTTTATAAAAATACACTGAATGCAGTAATTGTTATTTAATCTAAAATTAAGAAGTATCATCTTCATAAATTTTTAATTATTTAATGCTTTTTATTTAATTTTCTTTCGTTGAAAATTTTGCATTCTTGATGTAATATAATGTTTATTAATAATGTAATATTCAGTTTTGAGAATAGTACGTAAGATTATTGTCGTAGGATAGATATATTGTCATTTCATTTCATTTATCACTACAGACTTATGACCCATCCCCCCTCCCCCTCCCCAACGCCATCGCCAGCCCACCAAAGACACTAAATCACTATTAAATGTATTTTTCTCGAATTTAAGAGAATAATTACCGATTTATCCCTATACATTTATGTATTTTTATAAGCTTTATTGAAATAAAATATTGTTATTTAGATTAATAGTGCTATAGGCTTTACATAAGTATTACGTAAGACTGTAAAGAAACACACTTTGACTTAAGATTATCCCATCCCCATGTAAACCACCATAATTTGCGTGTAAAGTTACGTATGCATTCATATTATATCTTAAAACTAGCTAAACAATGTTAAACAAATTACTACATAATAATGGAATAATGAAAAATTGTATCGATATATTGAATTAATTAAGAGAATATTACAACGTCAGCTTATAGACATTTAATTTCTTTATCATGTACTTATAGTGAAGCTATAAGCTGCGTAAATAGTCTTAATTGCCAGCAAATATGTAAAGAGGTAAAACATCTATCGAGTCTCATTATTAAATAATTCATTATTAAATCAAATTAATGGAAATGGTTTAACAGTGATAATTTCCGCGTATTAATAGGCATTTTAAGCAAGTAGATTAGCAATGATTTACGTGAATAATTTAAGCTATGGCTAGACTTTAATATTTCGATGCTGCTTTCTGGTCTTAACAATAAAAGCATAAATACGAAAATAATTGATAATATTGCATATTTTTATTTTTAATGAAAAAGTATTTTGGTTGTTTTGAAAATAAAAAAAATTGGCTCGCATTCGTAAGTACGAGCAATACTTTTTTCAGTACTATGATATGAAATGAAAATTAGTGCAATGATGTTTTTTTTGTTGTTTTTTTTTTTTTTTTATTTTTTTAATACTACTTAACCTGTGCTTTGGATATCTTTCGACGAAAATAATTGTTTCTCAAGACAGAAACATTTAAAATATAAGTTGTTTGCGTTAAATGGCGCTCCGTAAAAACTTAAGTACTTACAAATCCCGAGCCAATTGCTAACTCACTTCTTTTATCCAATACACAAATCACTCGGTGATCGATATATCCCAAAAAAAAAGAAGAAAAGCCTATTTCAAATACCTCGGCTCGAAGAAGTCAACCCCCCCCCCCCCCCCGCAACACTTCCAAATTCCATTCCAAGATGCCGATTTTGCGAAATAACGTCACCTTCGGCCATTAACGGGATTGGAACTTGTAAATAGTCAGGACATGCTAACAGATCGTTCGCGAGGATACTTGGCACTTTCGCTTGCAGCGTATGTGCTTGAGATCGACGGAGGACTCGCTCGATGCGAAGATCCTAGGAGAGGAGAGTTTGGTTGGCTCAGAGTCCTTGTTTGACTACGTTCCAGGGGCATCGGCGTCGGTGGCGGCCATCGCAAGCTCCTCGACGGCGCCGGCGGTAAGCTCGCGACCGTCACCACGAGCCCGGACTCCGGGGAGTCGTCCTCACTGGCCTTGTCCGAACTGCTCACGGTTGTCCAGCACCGAAACAGCATTACCCCACCGTCAGTCTCTCTCTCTCTCTCTCTCTCTCACTATCTCTCTGTCTATCTATATCTCACACACTAGCTCTCTGTCTTGCACTATCGAAACGCATGATTCTTATGTTTTTTCTTATCTTTTTCTTCTTTTTTTTTACGTGTCATCTTAGTTTATTTGTATAGTGACAAATGGTAGTATGATTAGTCGGATGCTGTAGTCGCAAATTTTGGGAAATTGTGACTAGGTGTTACTAATGCGAATATTGCGTTAATTCATTGCTTGAATTAACAAAATAAAATATATATAATAAGTGAAATTCACCGATCCACGACTAGTCGAACATTAATAACATTCAACTTTAATAAAAAATATTGAAATTCATGAAAAACGATGTCTAATACTTTTAAATGGTATGAACCTTATTATATAAGATTATTGTAATTATTCATTATCGTTATGAATATATATGTAGGATGTATTTGTAGAGTCGATTCCCGTGATTGTTGTGCACACGAGTGATTACGACGTATTTAATATTAAATTTATGTTTCTTTGAATCATTACGGAGTTGAAGAATTTTTAAAACTACGGTTATTCAAGAATCGATGCTTGGCGATTCTTTTGACTTTTCTCCGTTATTTCATGGAGACGTTAAATTAAAAAATTAATATCTAATGTAGTCTACGGCTAAAATGAAAAATTAACATTAAAATTAAAAGCAAATTGATTGTTAATAGCGAGTTATGTTAAATGTATTTTTTTAATAATAAAATGATATTTCGTGTAGAAGTCGAATTAGTTTAAATTTGCTAGTGTAAATTAATTTAATTTAATTTTATGTTTAGGCTACTTTAGAAATATATGTATCTTAAATATATCATGATGTTTCGTTTGAAATAAAGATGTAATTTAAAAATTCATAAATTACAGTGACACAATATATTTTACATTTTCTTTAAGTAGTTGGCATTAGTAATAAGTCGATCATGTTTTAATAAATCGGGGGAATTGTCAATGGTTACGATTACTAACTTGACTACGATACTTTAAACGAAGGAATATTAATAATTAGAATATTTGTGCGCTCACATAGAGAATACGACGAGTTGAGTAATAATTGTTATTTAATCGATTTATGATAAACGTAAAATGCCATTACAGTAAAATCAATTTCCTCGGTTTGATAATAAAAAAAAAAAATTCGAACCAATAATTTTGCATCAATGACATTGAGCATTCGGTGGAAATTCTTCCTTCCAGCAATAAACAAGACGAAGCTATCAAGATTATTTTTTAAGATATAGTCGAGTAGCAAACGATTTTCACGTTGGATAAGAAAAACCTCGTATCCTTTATCCCACTTTATGCCTGTATCATTTTAAATGCCATAGGATTATTTAGAATCTTATATTTTGTTATTTGTATTGCTTGCTTTGTCTAAATGTCTGTATTTAACTCAATTCAGTTTTGGATATCTGTGGATATCTTAATAAATGTGGAAGACAGGAAGGTGATGATCGAAGGTAATAGTTTTTGCAAACAATAGTAGTGCTTGCCTAATACTAAGCTTAAGTATGACTTTTGGTTTTATTTGGCGCTTGCATCGATTAATGTTTGGTGTTTGGCTCTGACTTGGTTCGTTGCTTCAGCCTTCAATTTACAATTATCATTTCAATTAAGTTTCACTCCCGTAGTGCGTGCGTTATGTTTATCGACTTCTCCTTTATTATTCCCCGAGTGAACTTTTTTAATTTTCACTAGTCGAGGGTGCCAATGATAATCGCAATTCGAGCCAACAACCGACTTTAAAATAACGATTAACGATAGTTTGACGATTAGTTTGACAATTCAACGAGGGAATGGTAAAACATTTTCCTATCGACGAATTGCCGGTAAAAAGTCGATTGTCATTGCTCCCTTAGACGTAAACGCTACGACTCGACGACGACGATTTTTTACCATTTCAAATCTAAGAGCCCAATGGCAAATTTTGCATTTCGCATCGCCGAGCGCAGCGTGAGCTAATCGTTAAAGCAGCCGCAAGCGTCTTTAACGTCCGCCAAAATTTCGTAAGCATACCCCTTCTCAATCCTTATCAACCGATTTATTAACCTCAACGGGAAGCTAAGCTCGCGTACTCGACCGAGTACATCGATTGGGAAAGTCTCGGTGCCAAATCCCAACGATTTATAACCAGGGTGTGCGCGTCTACTTTTTCAGGAACCCGTCGGGCGGCTCAGGTCTCAGTGAGACCGGATCCTTGGACCGGGCGAAGGCGGCCCTCGAGCGTAGAAAGAAGGCCGAAGACGGTACGGGGAATCCTGTCCTCTGCAGGGTCGAGGTCACGAGGCCGAACCCAGACTCCCTCATCGACGAGCTTATCAAAGCAACGAATCTCGATCAGTCGGTCTTGGAGAGCGCCGAAAGTGAGTATACTACTGCGTGGCTCGACGAAGATAGACAACGAATTACCTCGTTCGTTGCCTCGTTGTTATTCGTGATGGTGGTGGTGGTCGTGGCGGAGGGGGAGGGAGGTGGGAGGTGGGGGAGACGTGGATTACAAGAGTGTTTGAACCTTATTCACAGCTTCGCTTTCTTACTCTAAAAGTACAATCTGAAAAGAGATCGATGTTTTCTAGTTTCGACACTCGAACGTTAATCAGGAAATTTTGTGCTGATATTAAAATTTCATAATTTTCTTAAAGACTAGACGAACTTTCGTGCATACATAAGCTCGATTATTATTTGCAAAAATTGCCCGATCTTCAAGATTTACAAATCAAAATAAATTTAAATCAAAATAAATATATAAATGTAACTCACGTGAATTTATTATTAAAAACGTCGCAGAAAATGAGGAAGTCATATATATATATATATATATATATATAGGTCTACATAAATATTTCATTTAGAAAGTCATGAGTAGAGATTTAAAGTAGATTTCAGTTTGGCTTTTCACGTTGAAAATGATACGGGTAAACTGCATTTCAACCTTATCTTAAAGCACGGCAATAAATTCTTCCAAACTACAACATTTTATTTCTTATTTTTGATTGAGTTAGAAATAATGCGTTGTCATTAGCATTAATAATATTAGTCGAGTATGAATTTACACGTATTACAGTTACTTTGTACGCGAAGCTACAAACACAGTTTGGTTTTTGGTCATTTGGAAATCTTTCTGAATATATTTTTTATTATTTTTTATTTGTATTATTTTTTATTTTTAAATTTAAATTTGATCGATTAGCTAAGCGAGCTAGTTGATATGACTCGGACGGCCGGGATCTTCGAAAAAAAGAAAAAGTGGGAACAATAAGGTTGGAAAAACAAAAATATCGCCCTCTCGCATTATCCATAATCTCGCGGTATTACTCGGTTATATTATACCTTAACGCCCAAGAATTGCCCAACTCTATTGGATTTAATAAGATCGTGGCTTCGGCCAACTCCGAGATTGTCTAGGTCGGCGAAAGCCAAACGACGACAACGACGACGACGACGACGACGACGACGACGACGACGACGACGACGACGACGACGATGACGATGACGATGACGACCATCTCACACCTTACCTAATCGTTTGTTTGCAGCGACCGGTCTCCAGCTCTTTATAGCCAAGGACGGCACTACGGCCCTAGGCTCGCACGAGGTCAAGTCTCAGATGCCCGCTGGCGTGTTCAAGCAGGTGGTCATGGAGGAGAACAGCAGGTAACACGAAGCCAGCTCTCGGGCCCGGGGCCGCTTCCAGCGCCAGCCGAGCGCCGGGGGCGGCCTCACCCTGAGCCTCGCCCTCGTGCCGGAGCTCACCTACGAGCTCGCCTGCGATGCCCCCGGACGTGACTACGGGGAGGCCGTTGCGCTTCGATCCCTCTCCAGATTATGATCGCATTTAGCGGGTCCCGAGCCCCGGAGCCCGAGCGGCTAGTCGGTCAATCGCTCGAACGAGCCTTGCTGCTCGTCTTCTGGTTTTGGCGTGTCGGGACGAGGGGCTGACCGATCGACCGATCGATCGTCCTACCGATCGACCTACCAACCTACCGACCTACCGACCTACCGACTGACCGACCGACCGACCGATCGAGCGATCGCTCGATTACGACATCGAAACGCCATGCGATGGGATTGACAAATTGCACTCTCGATGACGACGGACTCGCTGAGCAAATTACGAGAATTCTTTTATAATTAATTTGTGTGACGAGTGCGGGGCTTTTATTATTATTTTTCGCCCACGCTATTGGGATATAAACGTGTGGTTTTTAAGTTAACGAATGGCATGGCGCACGCAGCAAACGAACACTTTCGCCAATTTTACGAGGATGATTCGCAATAATGGACACGGATGTTCGGAGGCGAAGCAACGCCGTGGTAATAATTGCAAAAGTGACGGAAATCGCGTTAATCGTTAAGCAGGAATACGCGTGCATGTATGATTGTGTGGGTGCTGTAAGGGGTGAGTGGGGAGTTGAAACACACGGGCGCACACTGGAGCGATGACGAGAGAGATAGGCAAGCGCAAGATAGGAAAAAACTAACGAATGTCGTGGCGTCTAATCGCGAATAATAAGCAAGAATATGCTTAGAACTGTATGATAATCGACAACTGCGAGAAGCGAGAGAGCGAGAAGCCAACACGTACATCGCATAATTTGAATCGCCTATGGCCGTGTGCAGACGCGCGTGTGCGTGTGGGTATGGACATTGACGCGCGCACGCGTATGCATATTTTTTTTCCGTAAAAGCGAAGCGCTGAAGCACAAGAGTTTTTTGTCGAGGCGTTTATGCAAAGCGGAGCATTAGTCAATAAAGTCGACGGGATAAATAGCTATGTAAATAAGGTAATTAAACCTATAAATAATATAAGATGACGAGGAAAAAAAAAAAAAGAGAGAGAAAAAAAGAAAGCAAAAAAATCGCCTCCGGGCTAGACGAAAACTTATAAATGTTAATTATTGTCGATGCTGCGAGTGCACCAATTTTCCCTTTTACCCGCTCGTTCTTTAACATGTTGATAATTTTCTCATAGATCGATTGATTATTATTCACTTGTTCATTTTTTTCTATAATTTTCTTTGCTTTTCCCATACTTCCAAACGCTACACCGCCTAAGTAAGTACTATTTCGTTCGGTCTCCATCTACAGTATTAACATTGCCTCGTACATGTGCTAATTCACGTTTGCGAACATTCGAAATGTAAGTTCTTCCGATGCTTTTCAGATGTCATTCGTGTTTCAACTTCGTATTTATTCCTTTACTATTTCTCTCTCTCTCTCTCTCTCTCTCTCTCTCTCCCCACCCTCCACCCCCTCCCAACCCCAATCTCCTGTTAGTAAATGCTTGTAAGAGATATTTTCAAACCCAGTGATAAGTTCGTGTGCCGCCAATTATTGAATATAAACCATTACAAGATTTAAAATTATACATTCGCTTAACGATTGTCAAAATTAAATGAAAATAGTAGCGAAAGTTGTTGAAATATGTATACGTGAAGTTTAAAAAATAATAATAATCAATTTTTTTTTTTGTTGTTTTGTTTTTTTGTTTGAAATATATATAGAAAAGAACTGATTTTAAGAATAGCATCACTTCGATAATTGATTTATCATTATGTTGATTAAAATAAGATTTTCGTGGTTTCTTAAAAATTTGTATACTCGTGCGTCGTTTTAATATACTTTTTAAGGTTAATTGTTATTATAACGACTAATGCCAAACTAATATTCCAATTGTTTATTTACCTACGATTTTTTGTAATTTTTACGTCCAACCCTCCCCCGCCCTCCCACCCGCCAACCACACTTTTCAGCGTCCGCTTTGAATTTTCAATTTTTTCAACTATTCAACTTTCAATTATGAATTTTCAACTTTCGTCGAAATGTTCTTCGGGAGTAAAAAATTCACAATGCAAATGCACAAATACAATGACTACGATTCTTTTAATCCTAAAAATCATATTAATTTGTGTATTGATTTTTCGCTTCTTAATGCGTCTCTAACGATCCCCCATTGGTGCAACGCGTAAGTCCAATAGCAATTTGTAAATATAACGTAGTAACTGTTATGTAGTTAAATTGCCGGTGTTATGTACACACTTGAATCATATTAATTTAACAATTAAACTTGTATTATTGTGTGGATACGATGTGGATGGAAATTGTGAATAAATATGGCGAAGGCGATATAGACGTTTTATTTGTTAATGGAAGAGCGAGCACATAATAATATTGGAATATGAATTGATTTAGAATTGCATTTTTCTTATTTGTTTCGTTTGAGCGTGCGTAGGTTAAAGGGATCGGATTTACCGTGTGAGACATGCGATGCAATAAAAGTATTGAACGGAAAGTTGCCACGTCAAAAGAAAAAAAAATTTGTAATTTTATCAATGCTACTGGTCGTAGTATTTTGACTACTATTTGTTGCGTTTGCGAATTATTAAGGAAACATTGAATTATTATCGACGATTACAAGCAATTAGCATTGATTATTTGTTAAATTGATATAATAAAAATACGACGTACAATATAATAATGTTCATCCATTTCATACATTATCTTCAAATATTTCATTTGGCAAATAAGTATTTATTTAAAAGCCGACGCTTTATCTGATACTCGAAGCAATTGTATCAGCATCAAATTGCAATTTCATTATGTTCGTCCTGAAATCTGTTTTTTGTTCTGACGCGAAGCAAGCTTCTACAATTACAAATGGCATGGCTTGAAATACTATATTATGAAAGTATTAGAACGGCAAGTTGAACAAATCTTGTCGCTAAAGACTCTCAGGTCGAACGTCATCGAAATGCTAAATTACTGCCAATCGACTGACGCAGTAGCGCATATTATTTTTTACATCATATATTATGCTTCGTACATTTTAATGATTTTTGTCTGACGAATGAATTTCATCGGTCTTACAGATTAATCGCAGCTTTCAAAATTTCATTGTTCAAAAGTATTTCAAAAGTATAGCTTCGTTTGGCCGACCATTTCTTACGGCTAACTGATGAGGTGATTCTCCGTGCGTAGCATCAATGATCGATTGAAATACTCAATTTGCACGATGCGAAATGAATTGGTTGCTTGCACTCTGCTTTATAAATTTTCGCACATTTGCCTTTCAATTAAGGACCTATAATGTATCATATGAAAATAAACATATGCTGAAAGACTATATGAAATTATTAATTATCAGTACTATAGAACGCCAGTAATAGTGTCAGAAAGAGAAAGCTATAAATCAATAAAGGACAGAAAAACTACATAGTTACAAAATTAGTCATATATTCTCGTTTATAAGTGTATGAAGAAAAGACGAGCTGAAAATTTACACTTGTTTCTCTCATTATATAACATAGAATCTTAAGTAATAATGAATTTTATTATTTGTTGATAAGGTGAAGAATTTTTTTATTTATTTAAAAATCGGTAAGACATATTAAGCGTCTCTGTTCTTTCGCTGCGCTATATTTCTCGAATGAGCATGGGATAATGTCCAATTTTTTTCATCATTTTTATTTTTTTTTTTTACATTACAAAAGAATCTATGCGCCTATATCGACGTTATCCCCCTATCCCCCCTCCCCCTACCACTATCGTTTTTGGCGATAAAGTGCATAAAGAAAATTTATAAAATAAAAAATAAACAAAAAAGAGAAGAAAAAAAAAATGCAAAGATTTATCGAAATTTAAAAATTGTAATTATTTCAACGAGAATTTATACTAACCATTATTGTATCGTTAATTATAATTTTTAATATAATTGGTATTCTGTATGTAAATGAGAATTCATTATAAGAGGCAGTTTCTAATTTTAATGTTATCGCTGGTGCTTTTAATGCTACTTTTAATTCTCAAAACAAAGCAAAAAACAAACAAAAAAACAAAACAAAACAAAAAAAACAAAACAAAAAAATATAGAGAAAAAAAGGGAGAATAGAATTAGAAGACACTAAAGGTAAAACTCATAATCGTTTAATGATTTGCAAATTTTTATGATTCATTTACTTTGCGACTACTACCAGTAAACGAGGATAAAGCGTACTGGAGATAAAGAAAGATATATTTTAGGACTGTTTGCGTTAAATTATATAATACCAAGCGTCTCTGAGTAGTTGACGATGCTGATCTGTGAGAAAATTTTTTCTAAAGGATTAGTAACATAATTCTTTCGAAATTATCCATATAAGGGCAATACGAATTCTTCAATGAAGTTTGTAAACATCACGAGGCAGGCCTGTACTTAGTATTTCAACTTTGATCACACTCCTGTTTAATATCGCAAATGGTTGTGTACTACCCTCTGTACATCTACATAATCTACATAGGCGCAGTATTATTTCCCCCCTTTTTTTCTTCTTATTTTCATTATTTGTTTTTTAATAGCTCGCACATTTTTTCGTTCTTATCAATTTTAACGATCAACGATTAACGCATTATGGGCGTTCGTTGCAAAGTGTAGCTGTCGCTTTCAAATCTAATACGCATATGAATATATATTTATTCGTTATAAATTTCTAAAATATATTCTCCAATACTTCCGCCTTTAGCCACTCATACATAACACAACGTATTATTCAACAATCAGTATAGCGTTTTCGCGTTTTAAAGACTATTTTAATAAATAACGTATTTTAAATAACGAGGATAGACATAATATTTTTAATGGCAATTAGAGGTGTGCTGTTGGCTCGAAATCATCGAAATCGATTGCTGGCTTTAATTTTTCATTAAAAATTCACTGGAATTGGAGCAGCTCGTAGCAGTGACGATGAACTATTGGATAGAGATAGTCGGCTAATGACTATGTAAGTCATCATATTCGATTGATAATAATGTCATACGAGTACAGCGGTAGTAGACAAACTGATGAAATCTAGCGCCGATTCTATTATTTGCCATTGCATGTATGGCCGGATGATTTGGCCTATGTTCGTAATTATTAAAAAGTTTATTCAAACTATTATCATTTTTCAAGAAGGCGTTAAAAATGTTAAGTGCTGATGGGGAATAATTGCGTCAAGTTGATTTTCAATAACTGTAATAATTAAAGACGTTGCGACGGTTGCGAATTTTTGTCAGTAATGCTATGCTATTAAATAACGTAGCGATTGAATAATTGATTAATGAATGTTCAGCAGTTCGCTAGAGATCGTATTATTCACGAGATGAACTCTAATATAGATATATTGAGTATGTAAAATGTATGTGTTGATACTGGAGTATTAATAAATAATTGAATTTGTTTAATATTACGGTTTAGATAAGATGTGTGACATAGGTCTCCACGTGGTGAGATGCTTGCAATGTTTTGGAAAATAGTTGGGAGGAGGTGTAATGTTAAATGCACTGATAGTTAAAAAAAAAAAAAAAAAAAAAAAAAAAAAAGAAAAAAAAAGGAAACAATTCGACAGAGTAAAATATCGAATGGAAATGAACGGAAATGAAACGGAATGTTGTATTAAAGTCCAAAGTCATTATTTTTGCCTAGGACCTTACAATTTTTGTAATAAATAATTAATATCGTGTGAGACTTTATCGTGAATATGATTATAATTGATCTAATCACGCTTTGTATTATTAATAGGACGCAAGAAAGTAAAATAGTCTAAAATTAATTATTTACGAGGCCTGGACTTAGCAGGCATTTATTCGAGTTATTTCGATATATTACTGGACTTGTGTGAGTCGTGAGTCGTTTCAAAGATTAAATTAAATTTATAATTCTCAAATTGTATATTTGATTGCAAACTAAATAGAAAATAGAAGCGATCGCTCGTAGGTATATTTCTCTAGTATAAATATATTTGCTATAAACGTTTATTTATACTGGTATTCCGCTGAAATTAATTTGTCAGAGTTTGTTCGAGTCTAAACGTATTTAATCAAATGATTGTTTATCCGAAATTTTACTTGCCTATTACAATATTGTAAATAGTTTCAACATTACAAGCATTTGGAATTACAATTAATTTTCAGTCGTTCGGTTAATTGACCGCGGAAGAAAATTTTTCATCTTAATTGCAAAATCACAGTCGAAGGAAAAGTATATTTTACAGATAATTGTTATCTTTTTCTTTAGGCTTTTTCAATGAGCGTAACCGATAGAAGCACGTATAGTTGACATACCGTCCATTCTAATGACACTCTGCAAAAAGTCTTGAATATCTGTTGTAGTACATTATGCAAAAGAATTATAATAATTATATGAATGAGAATAATTGACATTATTAGATTGACTGTAAAAAAAAAAGAAAAAAAAAATATTGTAAAATAGTATATAATGCATATGCTGGAAAAAAAGTACTGACTATTACTAAATAGTTATTATTTAATGTTTTCCCATTAATTAACGTTATTGTAGAATATTTTCTTAGTTCATTGAAGCTGAATTATTTAACGATGTATTTTCTTTACATTTTCTATTGTCATAAAATATAAAATTTCTTGTAGAATAATAAATCATTAAGAATTAACTAATTCATCATTCATTGTATTGGTTTCACTTAGTTGTAATATTCGAATAAACTTAAGCCTTTGAATAATTAATTACTTGTGCTACTTTTAGACATAATTTTACTCTAGTGCTTTAATTTATTTATAGTATCGAATTTTTATTATTTTTTTCTTTTTATTTTTTTTAATTTTTTTTTTTTTTTTTTTTTTTTTTTTTTTTTTTTTTTTTTTTTTTAATGAAAGGAATTCGTAAACTGAAAGATAAAAGAATGTAACTTAACGAGTATTATAATGCTTTGGGCTATAAAAAGTAAAATAAAAATAATTTGAACCTCGAGTCTAATAGGAATGCAGAATCTTAGATTGAAATAACAGTGAGTAATTATTTTTCTTCCTGTACATACGATACAATTATTATTACAAAAAAAAAAAAAAACCACAATTAACGAATGTAAATTACTTGTCAAAAAACATCTTCAAGCGAGGTGTAAATAAAACTGTATAATAATAATAATAACGAATAAAGTCGAGAAATATCTCGAAATAATCATATATCCATTCAAAGTTGTGCTAAATAATAAAGTTATCGTGTTGATTATCATTGCATATTATTTAATATTTCTCTATGTAAAATACATCTACTGGGTAAAAACAAAAATTTTCGTCAATCCACTAATGAGTATGAAATTTTCTCAATTTTAATGGAAATGTAAATTCAGTAAGAATTATCTATTTATTAATTAATTCAATCGTCGTCATAACTTTAATACACAAATGAAAATTTCAAGGTCCGACTTTACGTCTTTTGTCGATAAATGTTATTTTTCACGATTGTGTGCATATTAAGCATATAAATTGCATTAATTTTAATAACTTGTACGTTCATCTTTGAATTTCAAAATAAATGAAATCCTAATGCAGCCTCCGCCATACTACCATTGTAGAGTAAATGTCCAGCTTTTTAATAGTATTTATATATTGTACGTAATAAATCGAATTGAATTGAATTATTTATAAGTATTTTCATTAATCTTAACGACATTTGTTCATCGTTTAACGATAATTTTCTATCTTTAAAAATAATATATCGAGCATAAAAATTCGGAATAATATTGTATCGACAGTTATTATAATTAAATGTGTGGAGTCAATGGTAATTGACCAATATTATATACGCTCAGTTTGCTTTTGACATCTTATCCCCTTTAATCGATCATCCAATAAACAATTGTTGTTTATCAATCTATTGAAAGAATGAAATTGTTCATAAAATTGAAATTAAAACTCTACTTACGATATAGTATGAAATATATCGTAATGACTGCATTGAATGCGCAGCGATAACAAGAAGAAACAGTAATACAAAATATAATAAAATATGAAACTCTTATAATAACGCATATCCCTAACCTCGATTTAGCTGGCGACAGTTGTGATATTTTACAATGTAATAATACCCTTTATTACCTGTATTACCGATTGTATTATAACGTTTATTTTTATTTAGACAAAAAGCTCGAGGCGTAGCGCGAATGCGTCTTCGAATTGCAAAGCATCTTCGGTTGATTTCTGTATAATTTACCGTTGTTGATCGTTCGTCTTTATCTAACTCTATGAAAAAGATGCAAACTTCCATGTGCTAATAATAATATTGAAAAATTAAATATTTGATTATTTTTTCTTCAACTCTCATTCGATCCTATTCCCACAACTCAATATCAATGTACATGCAAACAACAGACGCCGACGACCAAACCGCTTTATGTCAACAAACATCTATACAAAATAACAAACAAATTAATAATATCTTGCATTAAGAATGATTACATTTAAATTGAGAAAAAAAAAAATACCAAATTGCAATTTTTTTCTTTCAACTTTCAACTCATATTATGTTTAAAAGTGAAATAAAGAACGAACAATTTTCTTACAATTCTATCTTTTCAATCGTTTCACCCTTCTTTTTTCACCCTTCCACTAACTACTAACATTATTCAAACGAATGTTCTTGCTTATTTTATATATAATTAAATTAACAACTATATTGTCAACGTTTTAATTGTGAGGTTTCTCGATACCAAATATCAAATCCTATATAATTAATTAAATTAAAAGTTCATTCTCCTTTATAATTAATAACAATTTCTTTTTTCTTTTTCTTTTTTAACTATTTATATTAAAACATTGTAAATACGTATATAAATATATATATATATATATATATATATATATATATATATATATATATGATGTACAATGCGGTTGGGCGCATCACGTGCTTAAAACATAATACAAGGAATAAATGTTTACAAGAAAGACGAATGAAGAGTCGCATTTAAAGTAACTCGAAATAAGAGCAAAATTAACCTAAATTAGTAGATTTAATTTACTCGATTTTTTTCTAATATATTTAGTAAAGCCGATCCTGATAATTTATTACCGTCCGGTCGTCTGAGACTTATCTTCTATTTCTTCAATTTTCCGTAATAATTAAAATATCCCCAATTTTCAATTGGACGGAATTTTCAAAATGCAGACGACGATTGCCCTCGATAAAAGACTCCGTGATAAGTCGAAGCAAAAGTCTTTAAAATTAATTTTTTAATGAGAAGGAATAGTCATTCTATCTTTTTATTGAAAAAATACATTACGTTACATACTACGACAAAAACAAGATAAATAAATATGTTGGATCTGTAATTATTCCCGCCATGTACTTTTATTTATTAAAGACAAAAAACAAACTAAATCAATACAGGTAGGGTAATAAAAATACAACAGACATGTCATCCATTCGATATTAACAATAAAATTTTTACAATATTGTAAAGTAATGTATTACCGTACATAATTGAATATTTTTACAGAAATAGATTTTATTTAAAAAAAAAAAATAATAAATAAATAAAAAAAACAAGCAAATTCATTACTTAAAGTACAAAAACGATTGATTAACTTTAATTTTTTAAACGTGCGAAATATAATTATCTCTGATATACTAAAAAGCAATACAATATACACGAAAGGAAATAATTAATAAATAAAGAATGAATAAATGCTTCGTAAAACTAGAAGAAAAATTAATGAAATACAAATAATGAAAAAATATGCTATTGTACAATTTATGTTAAATTTACAAAATTCCAAATGTATTATTGCATGTTAAATGCAGAAAACAACGATTTTCATTGATTTACTATTATTTTGATATTCAGAGATTATTAGATTCTTATAAAATATGTTTAAACTATTTAAATTTTTTTTACACTTAAATTGCATTTACTATTATTTTACGAAAAATAGCTTTCATATTGAGTGAAGAGGAAAATATAATTTAGAAAATAAATGAAGTTTCTTATGCGTTAGAATATATTTTTATATGATGCATTCGATTATCAAAACTTTATCGTTATTGTTTATATATTAAATTAATGGACTACAATTAGTATTTAATGAAAAATCATGTAACTTCAATAAGGTATATTGACAATTAGAAAAAGGCTTTTAAATTATTCATAATGTTCGTTTTGTTATGTATAAATCCATTCATATACATCCAAAGAAAAATGTAAATATAAAAATATGTTTATATTGCATATAACGTATTATTCATAAAAAGAAAAAAAGTTTATTCGTTTTTGCGTTTTTGCATGATAACGCTGTGCTCGTCTATTAGTTATTTAAATTTTGCAACAAAAAATCCCAATTAATTGTTTTATCAATGATAATTGTAATTATTAATCTTACCAGTTGATTATATTTTCATTTTCAAAAACAAATTTATTGTAAATAACTCATTTCAATCGGTATACTTGGAATTATTATTTTATTCTTTGCTAATAATGCTTTGTGCATTATATTCATATATTGCACAACTATGTGAATTATTGATATTTCCAATTTCGGAAAATAGAGTGCTCGTTTTAAATACCCCAAGTGCATTATTGTATATTATTGGCTAAGGAGAATGATGAAAATTCCGATTTATCAACTAAGGACTTTGTAGTTAAGATAAATCGTCAATTATTAAGAGATAATGATAAATTTGAGGGAGTTGTTGATTTAATTATTATTGTGAAAATGTCTGTAAAATGGCATTCGAAACCAGGAAGTTAAAACGTTCACTTTCTCTTTCATGGATAGTCGTGATGTGGTACAGGAGGTGTCGACGTAACGTTCGACCAATAATAATATTATATATAATTTTATATGCAAGCACTGTTTCTTATATTTGATTACAGTAATGACTGTTAGTAAATGACTGTTATATGCGTAGCATTTAATTTAATTGGGAAAAAGTGCACAATTCCTTGCATAATAAACTTAAGGAATATGTTCGGGAAGAAAATTTTTAATTCTTCGCGAAATTCATAAACACACTCTATCTGTGGGGCAAAAGTATTTTCACTTTGTGTACACGACACAGGCGCTGATCAATCATTTGAAGTCATCTTGAATAGGGTAGGGCAGGGCAATATCAAAATTTGAGAGAAATAGCACAGTTTGACGTAAGAATTATTATGTACGTCACTGCGGCAAGTGCTTTTCTAGAAAATCTTTGCCTTGGTACATCCATGTAATAATGTGTGAAAACGCGAATGCAGTTATATTCCTTCCAACCTACATCGATATGCATTTAAATACTAGAATTTTTATATTAAAATTTATTTTACGCGCGCTTGTACATTTTACACGAGTGAAAATCTCATCTCGTGGCATATTGAATTTAATGGAATAGAGTCGGAAGTTCCAAAAAGAAAACAAAAATCGACACATAAATAATAAATAAAATTAATCATTTAACGTACATAAAATCATATTAAAAATGTAATATTACCTTAAGAGATATAATCACGAGCATAAATTTATAATTAACCGATGATTTTAATTGAAAGTTCAGCTTAACTCCAATACGCTTCATGAAAATATTTGTTTTGAAATCGAAAGCAAATCGAAATATTCCAACTTAATACATTTGCACCCGTTGATCTCGAAAACACACTATTAGTTAATCCTAGTAATTTCTCATCACAATGAAAATGTTCAGCACTTACATTAAATGCATTTACGTCACGATATAATGACGTGAATTCTCAGTCCATTATCTATTATTAAAGTGTGGAATAGCAGTGGCGAATGTCAATTGCATTACGATTGATACAGTTACGCATAATTGTAGAGAGAATAGATGTATTTTTTTTTTTTTTTTTTTTTTTTTTGGTCGTTAAAATAAAATATATCAAAATATATGGTAGAAGTGTGCAACGTGAAATTATAATCTCTAGTAATTATAGAAGAAAAATGGTGAATTTAGATGAGTAAATAAATACTCTTACCTAACTAAAATATATTTTACGTTATATATGAAATTCATAAAAGGACATATATTATTGTAATTTTCTCTATTCGCTAATTCAGGCTTTTAGAATTTTCATTATGTAATGGTATAACAAGTTTATAGATAATATACATATTAGATAAGACGATGTAGGTCGCTATTTACAGAAATTTTATTTAAAAAAAAAAAAAAAAAAAAAAAAAAAAAAAAAAAAAAAAAAATTGATTGAAGTTTATTAAATTAAGCATAATCGCGTGTGTAGACGATAATTATCCTTTGAATATTGATTAACAAACCTGACTGATTATTAAATTATGCAAAACCATTTTATTTATAAATTCATTATAAATTCCAGGTTAACCGAGGCTGGTCTTTAATTTTTTTTCAAAACAAATAGTTGAAAATAAAGGGGTCGAGAGGGAGAAGAATTAATAATATAAAAATCGAGAGTTTTTATTATATATGCCATTATGTAATTAATAATGTTATTTTTTATATTGCTAGTATTGTCTGTTTTAGGCTTTAAGAATTTGAAAATGTGAAATTCTTTATTTACAGACAATGAGAAAATATCATAATATTTCTAATTGGAATAAAAAGTTATACCTTACTTATATAAGGCAAAACTAGATTTAATTGTTTCCTTATCAAAACTAGAAAATTTAATATTGTATCATTAAATAAATTTTGCAATAATTACCAAGAAACTTCATTACCATTATGAGTACGTTTAATAAATTTAATAAATTCATGCCATATTGATAGATCTCTTTATGTAACTATAAATATTGACATTTACTCACGTTTTATTTTACACGAAAATAAAATAAATTATTGTATTAAAAATATTGTTTCTTTGAAACAATATTTCTCGAATATTGAATATGTAAAATGATTTTTCTAGATAATCTTTCCTAATACATTATCTGCGCTTGTATTACATAGTAATATTACTCGTATGGCAGACATTAACATTAGAGTCGAGTGTTTTTCGTCCAATGTACATTACTATAATCAACTTGAAATTATTCATCTGAAATGTATAGAAATAATTTTTTTACTTTTGTTTTTTGTTTGTTTATCAATGAGATTAGGATTTACGTTCTATTATTTTCAATTACAACAATGGCAATAATAATAATAATAATGATATTCATATAATGAGCCACCTCATTATTTTTTCATTTATTTGACTAATTATTTCATATTCATTAGTATTCCAATATCTACTTTCAGTGACTTTTTATAATTAACTTTAATTATTTTCTTAAGAAAAGTGTGGGAAAAAATAATTTACAATCTCTTTAAAAATAATTATTCAAATTCTCATTGACTTATGCAATGTGACGTAAAATACTTTTTCTGCCTCTAAAATATTTAATAAATCCAAAGTAATAATTACAATTTCTACGAAGATGCATAATTCGTTATAAAAAATTTACAAGCAACAACATATACGGAGATTCGAATATCCTTAATATCAATTAATATAATTAACTATCCACGGCATTTTAAGTATTCTACAACAAATTGCATTATCAATAAATGTAAAAGAGTATATACGGAAGTACGTAGAGTTGCCAATACCAGCAATTTATAATATACAATGCACTTTAATGTCATTTTATAAATGTCATTGTATAAATGTACCTAGCGGTACGGAACTGAAATAGGATCGTCGAACGAATTAAATGTAAGATTTCAGTGAAATGTATAAATATGGAATGGGACGAATAAGGGGAAAAACAAATTGTATCCTTCTGTTAAATGATGATAAATAGTTATGGATATTGGCAGCCATAATCCTTAAAAATCGTTATGTCAACTACAAAGTGCAAAAATCATATTTAGATGCCCAACTGCTGTAATATTTCTCGCCCACCAGCAAGTATTGAAAAATATTAGCTAATATTATAAATCAACGATAATTCATCAATGCCTCGATATAATTTGTCATACCATATAAAAACAATAAGATTCAAATTTAAATTTATCCATAATTAACTAATAATAATCGTGCTTTTTATGTGCTAGTTTTTATATGCTATAATGTTCAGTAGTTAAAGTCGATATTTTACGAGCCGGACTGTCTAAGTATTTCGATAAAAGAACCTAAAGGTAAGCAACGATTCAACAAAGATAATTTATTCAAGAAATAATAAAGCAAGTACCAATTGATTTGGAAATCTAAGCCCAAATCATTGGGGGGGGGGGGCCTAATGAAATTTCGGAATCCCACCAAGTACCTGAAATAACACAGAACTAAGACAGAACTCGCGTATCGGTTCACAAATTTATTAATAAAAGGTCGCAGTAAGAGTTTAGGATGAAATTGGGAATCGCTCGAAGGAAGTCCACAGCCACGTAAGCCTACTCTCCCTCGGCGAAGAACGAGGGAAGTCCCGAGCGACGGTCCTTGCGGGATTCGGGGACCGGAAAGGAGGCGACGGGGAGAAAGCGATCGGCGCAGTCTGGGAAACGAAAGCGCAGCCCTTGGCCGGTCCGGCGACACGTGGGCCTCGTCGCCTCAGCCGATTGGCCGGTTCCCGTGGCCGGGGGTAGGGCGTGGTTCGGGGCTCCTTGGTATCGAGGCGAACGGGCCCCCGGCGTCAGTCCCCTCGCGCGATATCACGCCGCGGCTTCGGCGATGTGGCACTGGCCCAGCGGGATGATGCCGATCCTCCTGGTCCTACTTACCCGGGCGTTCCTCGGTGCCGCAGGCGACGATCTCGTGCTCAGGGGGGCCTTGCCCGCCTACGGACTCGCGGTCGTCAGCGCCGGGGCCCTCGCCGAGTCCGACTGCCGGGCGGAGCTGGACCACTTCCGGCGTGCCGTCAACGAGAGGAGGCTCTGGGCCGTCAAAAGTTCGTATGGCCGAGCTCGCCCCTTTCCCCGCGAGTTGCCGCAGCCGATTCTTCTTGCATTCGAGGGGTGGAAGGGCCCGCCGCGAAATCGTCGAGTTTCGTTGTAGACGGTGCCGATTAATCTTCGTCCAACCTCGCGAGTCCGAAACGAAATTATGGCAAACGTGTAGCCTTTGACGTCGAATTCACTCCCTTCGCCATGCCGAAGCGAAGGGCTGTTTTTATTCGCTATATTCGCGCTTCGACGTAGCGATTAATATTTTAAGCGTAAATTGCAATCTCCTGCACCTAATATCGTTCACATACAAATTTTCAAATACAATCGCACATTCTGCTTGGCTTTTTTATATACACTGATATGCATTGAGTAGGATTCTGTAGGAAATGCGCGGGAGATTTAATTTATAATTTGGAGATTATCGTTGAGATTCAAATATTTGTGTACGTTGAAATAATATAAACAACGGATTGCTTTGAAAAACAATAGCTCAATGGTATTCTTCAACGAGAGCTTCATAAATCATTTTTTTTTTTTTAACGAAACAATGGTAATAAATATCGTTAGGCGGAGTATACTCGAGCGTTTGAAAATTGTATTTGAAGGATTAAATGCAAGCCTCACTGTAGATATAACCTGTTTGTTTATTGATGAATTGTATCGAGTAAATTATTTAAACAGTATTCTATTTTACAAATACACCTTCGGTATCCCATATCTAGCGATCCAGCGAGATAGAGGAATAATTAATAATCAAAGTATGGAAGTGGTTAGGTGTTACATTGGCTATAAGCCATGTATAGATATTATCGGACAGCGTATATTTTATCTCCTAATACATTATTAAGTACAATTACCGTTTATTAGGTTAACATACTGATACAGACGATGTTTATGAGACATTCTCGTGAAACATATAAATGCAATTTCATTCATTTTCATCTATAACGCGTTGTTGCTGCTAACTATAAACATTTGAAATTATTTACAAATAATCGTCATTTATTGATTATTTTTTTTTTTTTTTTATTTTTTATTTTTTTTTTTAATATCATTTATTTCACAAATACGCAAAATTGGCTATTAATGCTAATTGACGACTAAGAGTAGTAAACAATCTTGTTTATTAATATGTTTTATTGATATTCTCATTTATATTGGCAAATAAAAACCTAATTTGCTTTTTATTTCAAATAGATTGTGTGCGATCGTTGTTGTGTTAAAACGTGTTAAATCTTTTTTTTCTTTTTTTTTTTTTTTTTTTTTTTTTTTTTTTTTTTTTTTTTCAATGCTATTGCACGAGTCTAGTAAAACTACACCACAAACATATCCACATATAACTAAAGTTTGAAGATTTAAATACAAGAGTATATCGATAGAACATCGATTCGGATTAAAAAGTACGATATTGTAATTACGATTTTGTAACTTACATGATACATTGTCATTACGAATGAAACGCCAAGCAAATTTTTTAAACGAATTTAAATTATTTCAATCGATCCCCGATATTATAAGAAATTATCATTATTAGTTAAAAGTGAGAAAAATGAGAATAGAAATTCAAAAAAGATTTTTATTCCTGTAACTATCGGTAAAATGAATTATTATTGTTAATGTATGTACTTCTACTAGTCTGGTATTCCAATGTGAATGAAAAAACAATGACAAAGACAAAGACGAAAGCGAGCAAAAAAATTAACGAAAAATCAATTAATTAATGCATGGTAGAATACGTAGCAGAGAATATACTTTCAAATTGCTGCATCAAAAATGCGGAACCAATAAGTCATTAAAAGCGTATAATGTTTAACTCTGTTGGGCAATCATATTATTTAAATTTTCACGACAAAAAACAAAGCAGATACGCGAAGAAGAAAGACATAATGAAAAAATAAAAATAAAAGGAAAACAAATAAGAAAATGAGCATTCGGCGTGTGTACGAGTCAGGAGTAATTAATCATCGAAGTAACGGGAAACATCGCGTATACGTTTATATCAAAGAAAGTTGAAGTGGCTAAATGCATCTCTATCTTTCAATCGCTACACGTCCAAGCAACCCGAGCGTAGTAATTGTCGGTCAACGTGTAAGTGATTACACAGCCAGTTATAACATGGACTTTGGTACCGCAGGGCAAATATTATAATTATGCAACGTGCATCGCCGGACCTCCCTAAGTTCATTATTCGTTTCTCTTCTACTACTCATCTAACGATCCCTCGGGGTCTTTCCCTTGCTAGTCGAGTGCGCGCGAGGGCTTCCACGTTGAAAACTTACGGGATTCACTTGCCACAGTGTCCTTTCAGTACTTTAATTCGAGCGATCTAGGCAGCTGAAAAATGCACATTATTGCCATTATAAATGGATTATTAAGGAATTAAGGGATCATAATGATTAAAGCCATGTGGAATCGTAAGGAGGCAAGTGGAATGTTCTTTAGAATCATATTTAATTATTAGCATGTACCGTCGATGATAAAATGATAAAAAGTCGAGTCGAAACGTTGATTAGCCAGGGGTGCGTTATGTTAAAAAACGAGAAATTAAAAATTTTTGTAAAAATCTAGGCTGCACTCAAAGCTATTTTACACCATTGGACATGGAATAGCCCATGTAGCTATTGTACGGTGACAGTAAAGCATGTATCCGCTAATTTTTTCGTGTAGACGTTTGACTTTCGCGAGAGACGGCATTACACAAGAAACTTGTTTTCCGTTTTCCCATTCGTATCCTGCCGCGATATCTTACCTCTTCGGGCATCTACGTGCTTCCGCAATTATTCACGACGTGTGCCGATTGTGTACACTGTAAGATTATGTTTGGCCAAGGCGCTTTTCGCTCGTTACTCTTCGTATAGATCGGTTATGCTGCTTCTGTATATGTGGCTTTAATGAACTAAGGCGAATGCTTTCGTGGATCGAGCGTGCGACGAAAGAAATGTATGGACATTACCCTCTTTGCCCGGAAAAGTATGCTTAACGATACTCGCAAAGTACGTAACATTGTAGAAATATGATTACGTACGCGACATACGTTACAACTTCATAAATCGCTTTTAGTTTAACGAAATTTATACACACACGCGCGTGCGCGCGCGCGCGCATACATATAGATATATATATATTTTTTTTCTTTTGTTTTTTTTTCTCGTGTTTTTTTTTTCGTGTTTTTTTTTCGTGTTTTTTTTTCTTTCTTTCTTTCTTGTTGATTTTTGCTGAAAACAGAGTAAGCAAGAAACTGTTGGGCATTATACAACGATTGGGGAACGCGTATTTTAAATTATAAGTAAAATCTTTTTATTTTCATGTGATTTATAAAGTAGGTTGAACGGCAATCGATAGATTTTCTAGCCATTGAAAGATAAAAGCTATAATTGATATCATTTATTATTAACTATGAGACGAGCGTTAAGTACTCATTTTCATAAATTGTTTCATAAGTTTGTCAATATTAATAAAGTTAATGTCCACATTCCAATAGAGATAATTGAGCATTTACATTGAAAGTGATATTCGACAAATTAATCGATAATTGCTTGAAAATATTTGCCAATTAGCTTATATAGACTTTCAGAAAATAAAATTGAAAAATTTAATTTAATTTGTCTGTACAAGATATTTTGCATTTTCTATTCATGCTATTGAATTAGAAATTATTATGTGTTAAAAACAAACAAAAAAAACAAAAAACAAAAAACAAACAAAAAAAAAAACATTAATGCAAGTACTTACTTATTAGAAAATTCATTTCAATGCGTAGATTTAATTTTTCAATGGTTTTATTTTATATAAAAATTTTATTTTCCACTTTCAGCTTTCCAAAAATAAAAGACAATTTCAAAGTATGTTATGAGAAATTTTTCTAAAAAGGTAAAATGCGCTTGAAAACACACCGATAAATAAAAATTTCGCTTTTTCTCGGATTATTAAAGATTTGTCGTTAGAGTTTTTCGCATTAAAATTGAATCGTAATGAAATATCAAACACGAAAGATTTTCAATAATGTAGGAGCATTTTGAAGTTGCTTGAAAAGGTTTGTCTCAAAACAAAAAAAAAAAACAAAAATAAAAACAACAGTCGATCGAGTAAAATAGAATATTATCGAATGATTTATTATTATTTGAGCTTTTATAAAAAACAAAATGCAAAATTTAATATATGATTTTTATGACTAAACGTGTCATGTTTTACAGATATTTTAAATATTTATTATGCAATCAGTAAATGAATAAAATACATTTGGTTAGCAGTATCGTTGAAAGCTTTCACTAACGTACACAATATTTCCAATACTTTTTCATCCACTCGCGATTGCCTCCTTTTAACTCTTTCTTACAAAATCGTAATAATTGCATTAATTATCAAATAATTTGTCAGTATTTTATTGTCGATTAACTGTTGGATCGATTATTTTGCTTCTCGATCGCACCGAAAAGCATTACGAATATCGAATGAAACAAAGCTGTCGACATGATTAATTAAACGTAGATGAAAAACATAATATTTTTCTAGAGGGTAGAATTTAATTTATTGTACCATGTGAACAGATACAACGGGCGTGGATCTATTTAGCCATCAATCAATTACTTTCATCTCAACTATTGGTGTGCGCAAATTCTACCAATTATTGTAAAAAAAAAAAAAAAAAAAAATGAAAAAAAAAAATGAAATTTAAAATATTTAATTATGATCCACAACATTACGTATGTTATTCGCCCTCATCCCGCGCAATAATCATTGCGCAATTAATGATCCATCAGCTTTAACAGCTCCGATTAAGACAAAGAGATTTACGGCCCTTCCAACAGGATTTTTCCACTCTCGCAGACTTCCAGCCAATATTTCACAGATTCGCGAATTTGATATACCGATTAACTCGAGGGGCAGGCATGTCTCTTCAGCAGCCGAGATTCGCTTGGAAATGAGATCGTAAGTAGTGGTGAGGAACCAACCGATGACGTTGATTTTCAGTGCTCGACTCGAGCGGTGAGCCCAAGCCCGGCTTCGTCTACGGCAACAATTACTGGCTGGGCAGCCGAAGTCAGTGCCTGGACACCATGAACAGGGCGCCATTCAACTTACGGGCTGACGTTATGAGGAATAATTCCCGGTACCGGGACGTTGGCGAAGAATTCCCGCCCTATCCGATCAACTACTTCGTCGCCCATTTCCGACACAACAGTACCATTCAGTACCACGTGAGACTTCCAAACGAGGTGAAATAATTTTCCTCGTGTTCTTATCAGCGATAGCGAATGGGATTGTAATTTTCGGATGTCTCGACTCTATTGGAGCGATCGCTCGAACCTTTTTACACTTCCACTCTCACCTTTTCTCAATTCACGCTGTCTGTCAGACGCGACTGAGACAATGTGACACCATTTAATAATAATTCGTTATAATTACAATCGTCCATTCAAATTTCCGTCCTCGTCTACTATATAAAATATCCGCTCCGGCAATGCACGCAATATATCATTGGTATCATTAATACTGGTAAATAAAATATTTCGTATATGCTAGTTGAATACATTTTATTTAGGATATTAACGCGTTTAATGATAATGTATTTGAATGTTTGAAACTTTGAATGGGAATATCAAAATTTTCTGAACGAACGAATCGACAATCGGACTTTTGTAAATAAAAATTCACTTTTTCCAAAAAAAAATTGGTAGATGAGATTAAAAAATTTCGAGCTCGACGTTCCCCTTCCCGTAGAGTTCCAAACTCAATTACCAAAGCAAACTCTCGACTCTCAACTACAACGTCAACTCAATTATATCCACAAGACTTACATCTACATTCATGAATAAAGTCCAATAATTAAAATATACATGTTGCATGAAAATTAAATATTGTCAAATTTATGTGACCATAGTATTTACAAAATCAATAAATATATTTATTATATTTAAGGAGTATGCTCACTAATATCTATTACAGGATCTCGTAAGCTTAGGTTTGTGTATGCCGGCCTCATGCTCGACAAATGAATTGGGAAAAGCTTTAAGCGCCATGTTTCGCGACAAAAGCTTAATCATCGGCCAACTTTTCTCTGCCGACTTTCAATTAATTCAAGTTAGAGATTTGCGCGACGATTATTATTGGATGCTGAGTGGAAAAATTATCCTCATCAAGTGCGTTTATCTTTGTTTATTTCTTTATCTTTTTTTGTTTTCGTTACAATTTGATTTAATTTGTAGTTGCGCTATTAGATTAATATAGATGAAAAAGCTCCATTTAACTAAAACAGTAAATTGAATTAATTGCAATTACGTGTATATATTACTTTTCTAATCACGCGCAACACTGATTTGATGAGAAAAATTTTCTATTTTAAAGTGAAAATATCATTAAACGTAGCACAAATTTATCATAAACAAAATATTAATTATTATTATTATTATTATTATTATTATTATTATTAGACAAGAAATTTATGCCATAAATTTCAATTCTAATTGTTGCCGAGTGCAAGAAGTAAAATAAAATAAAAAAATGAATAGCAATTAATTAATAATTTGGTAATTATATGTAACGACGTTTCATTGATTAAATTAATTATATTTTTGTTTAGAATTTGCCTAATATTAATATTGTTATTGATGATAAGTGGAACCGCGTATGATTTGTTAGTACACCAGAAGCACATCTATAAGAAGAAGAAGAAGAAGCAAGAAATTTTCGATAATAACAATGGTATATTATAATAATTATATATATATATATATATATATATATATATATTTGTATCGATTTATTAAAATAAAATTGTAATTTTTTATTAGAACGAATGAAAGTTGATGACAATCTCGAAGCTGCGGTGGTAAAACGCAATGGAAATCCGCGAATTTTAGTGAAATTATTACTCTGCTTCTCAATACATTCCAATACAAAATTAATATTCAGCACAAAGTTGAGCAGCAATTCCATAGCACCGATCCATGGATTAAGATTTCTGGGAATGGTCTGGATCATTATGATTCACACGGTTTTTTATATGAGCGACTACGCTGGTAAGTTTCAATGCTCCAGTTTTTCCCTTAGAATTTACAATGTCGAGTGCATCGGGGAAATAATATGCTCGAATTGATACAAGTGACGAGCAATTTTCCGAGAAAATTATTTTAAATGCCATTGATATTCAATTCGCTTGATGGAAATATTACAATGAAATGTCTGCTAATTAGTTTTATATTAAATTTAAATACACGAATGCTTTATAATTATAAATATACATTAGATTAAAAAAATTAATTGTTGTCGATGGAATGTTTACTTAATGACTAACCATAATGATTCGTTCATTATATGACTTTGGAAAGTAAAGTCTAACCTAAATAATTAAGTGAATTCATGCCATTTTACAGATAATAAGAGCTGGTCTTGGAGAATGTCGGAAGGTTTTGCGGTACAAGTGATAAGTAATTCGACACTCTCTGTCGATACATTTTTCTTCTTAAGTGGTTTTTTGCTTGCTTATATGTATCTCATTGCACATAGAAATGAGGGAGAAACAAAGGCAAACATTGGACATGCAGTTGTAGAACTTTTGGTTACGGTAATTCGACGCTTCATACGGTAAGGTTTTCAAATTTATTATACGTATCAAGTACTATTTATAAGTAATTGAGAGATAAATAAGAAAATAAAAAGAATATAAAGCTTATTGAGTGCATTAATCTTGCTAAAAAGTCTTGGAGTTGCCGTTTTGATGTGATTGTTTTGATGATTTCCACAGCTTGACTCCCGCATACGTGATGATGATAGGATTAATTCAAGTGAATACTTCTTGGTACGGAAGGAGCTCGCAGTTTTATATGACTGAGCGTCCTCAGGAGACTTGCGCAAAGTACTGGTGGAGAAATATTCTTTATATCAATAATCTCTTTAGTAGAGATACAATGGTAATTATAACGTTTTGTAGATGATGAATGAGATTATTATTATGGTTGTGTACGTTGGTAATTTCTTTCGTGAATAAATCTCTACAACTCGCTTTGTGGGAGGTAAATTTTTATTGACAGTCAAGTTTTGTCAACTAATATTTTTTTATTCCATCGAAGCTTTTCGTAATTAAATGATAATAATTTCGTAATAATGCGACGATGTTCAAGGATATTTTTCAATTACAATATTAATAACTAATGGACCTTAAGATACTTACATGAACATGTTTTGTTGCGAAAACTTTTTATTTTGTAATTGACTATTTAATATTTTGAAATTTATGTTAATTTTTATCCTCTTGATTAAATTACTTGATTATGTAAAATACACATAATCCATTGTTGACATTATAAGGCCAAGTAATAATTGCATCAAATTTTTGTTACTAAAAGTGCATGTCATGGAGTTGGTACTTATCGAATGACATGCAGTTCTTTATAATCGGCACGTTTCTATTGATCCTTTCATCCGCGTAAGTTTTTCTTTCATTTCTACATAATTCGACTTACATTGTGACATATGTCAAAACACTTAATTTGTTTTCTTTTCTTTAAGATTGTTTTATACAACAGTGACAATAGTCCTGTGCTTATTGATCGGTTCGATCGTTATCACCGGCTACATATCCTACATTAACGATTACGTGCCTACGTAAGTACACGCAAATAAATAGAATATTATTTCAAATAATTAATTATTGACGAAAGAATTCCATTAGTTGTAGAGTTTGATTGGGAGTAGGGAGTTATGCCAATTCCACTAATTCGAATAAATTCTATTCTTACGATACAAATTAATATCCACGAGTTTAAGTAGCCAGAAAATTTGACTTTCTTAATTTTATTGCAACATCACACAATAACCATAATTTTTACGTAAATTCGTATTATCAAATCACTTTTATTGGCGCTGTATTACAAATTTTTATATACAATAAACGAAATTGCAGCGCATACCATCAATACCTCGATTCTTCGTGAATTTAACGTTGTATTTTTAAATGAAATGTATTCGTGGTGCTTTGGTCAAATGAAATTAGCCTACGAGAGTGGATAATTTACATTCGTATTTTTAGGGATTAGAATAGTCCCATTTAAAATTCAATATTATTTTCTTCTCCTTCAATTCACAGAATGGACCAACAGTATCACATGCTGAGTGTATTATATGATCCACCATGGACCAGAGTTGGTCCGTATTTAATAGGAATGATAACCGCTTACATTGTAACAAGACTAAATAGCAAACTCACGTTACAAAAGGTACGTTTGATTATCTTTCAACTAATGATTAATTCCAACACTTTTTCGCTAGCAATGGTGCATTCCCATTTTAAATTGAAATTTTTCTATCCACTGATTGATTGTTCGAAATAATGAAAAACTCTGCATTTTTAACTTACCTTATTCTTATTTCTTCTTCTTCTTTATTCTTTAATACTAAAAAGAAAAAAAGAAAAAAGAAAAAAAACCGAACAAATTACGGTTTTCCACACCTATTTGACGGATATTCAAATGTGCTTGCACGTTAATGACATTCAATAGCGTTCGGTTTCACGCATTTAACTCAGCGCAACTATTGTGCTGAATACTTGTGTAACCAACGCGATCGCTAAGTCTTTAAGATCACCATTCGTTCGCATTCTCAGACACTGTCGGCCGTCGCGTAATAACAAAACAATTCCAACATAAAAATGTCACATTTAAAAAAAAACAACGAACTCTACTGGCTTAGCGAGTTTAGCATAGAGATGAAAAAAAACTTCGGCATTGCGCGAAATAATTTACATACATATTTTTAAGACTCGAGTGGCGGAATTTAATATGTCGTTAACCGGATTAACGCATTCAATTTCTTATTTATCATCTCAATGTAGTCACTTGGTAACAGTTAATGCCAGATTTTTAAAGTAAGGCGGACCAAACGGTTTTGTCCGTTTATCGGCACCTTAAAAACAAAAACAAAAAACAAAAAACCAAACAATCTTTATCTGCCCTTTTAGAGTACAATTGCAGTGGCTTGGTTACTCGGCAGCTCCTGCAACGTCATCGCGCTCTTCGGTCTCTGCGACAAGCAA
>NW_011948415.1:14298391-14313391 GCF_000503995.2 Ceratosolen solmsi marchali
TCGCCTGCAGCAGGACCCTCTGGGCCATCGGACTCTCTTGGCTCCTCGTCGCTTGTTGCACCAGACACGGTGGTATAACACCCACTCACGCCACCTTTCCAATTTTTCACTTCCTTAACTCGTGCGTGCACGAGTATCCAAGTGGCTTTTGCCTGTTGCGTGATCGTCGGCTTGGACGCCGAGAAAGCCGTCACGTTTGCTTATAGATCATTCGAGTCGTCGCGAGCCAAATGATTACAGATTGATGTTAGCCTCTCTCTTCGCTCACGATTGCTCCATTGATGTTGAGCGTAAAAGAAGGAGGCGATGATCAGGCCGGCTGATCCAGACGAACATGAGACGAAATATCGTGGTTTATCTAATGGGGGAGAATAGGAAAGGGAGGGCGGGGGGCAAGAATTAGACTTTGTACTTTTAGCAAATACATCGATAGAAAGTACGATGTTTTCGAGAATTTTCAATTTCAATGATAAATTAGTTAATAAATTTTTTTAAAACGTAGTAGTAAGTGGATTAAAATTTCTAATATTCAATTGGACGAATTCACGTGCTTGATATTTCATTACATAAGACTAATAAATCATGTTTGAATAATCAGTAATTTTGCTTTGATAAATTTAAAAGCAAATTTAACGCTCGATTTGTTTTCTTATTTTTTTTTTTTTTTTTTTTTTTTTTTTTTTGTTTATTCGCGCGTACGACCATGAAAAACTAAAATAATAACATAATAATTTCCATTCAACGCTGTAGCTCTGCCAATGATTTTAACTTCACCACTAATTTAATTTACTTACTTTACGACACTCATTAGAAGTCAGTCAAAATATTGCTAAATACTTGTATGTGCCATGTTTTTTTTTATCGACTAATTGAAAAATTGGCCATAAGTGGACTGTATGTTTAATGTAAAATCTAAAATCATAGACGATTATGTAATAATTGTAACTTGTTTCCAATATAATAATAAAAAATAGCTCTCGTAATAATGCATTATACAATGTTAAGTACGATTAAGCATAATCAACTTTTATTTGACAAATTTACCATTACATCGGACTACTGATCCAACTTAGCGGGAGTTTAACAATCCTTCAAAAATCCCTTACACCTAAGTGTTACAGAGGAGTTTGTACGAAACTGCTCGATAATTATCATAGAGAATTTTTATTAAATAGACAATGCCAATTAAAGACATCATAAGCTCGACAATGTATCGGCTAATATTACGAACGTGCATTTCAGGAATTGTGAACAAAATACTTTGTTTTAAGGCCTGGATTCCGCTAAGTAGACTGACGTACTGCGCTTATCTACTTAATCCATTTTTAATTAATTCAATTTATCTGCAAAGCGAGACGGCTGTCCACGTGGATACATTGCCAAACGTAAGCTCATCACACATAGTATCATTGTATTTCTATTTTTTTTCTTTTACGTTTGTTTCTTGTCATGTTTTCGATCTTTTTTTTGTTTTTGTTTTGTTTGTTTGTTAATACTTTATTGCTCAACTAATTAAAATTATACACATAAGTCGACCGTATTTAATATAAACATTTTTTTCTATTTTGTATTTCAATAGGGGGCAATATTCATGGGCAATCTGATGATGACGTATCTGTGCTCATACGTATTATCTCTGATGTTGGAGACGCCGACGGTTTTGTTGATGCGTTCGTTCATCAGCGTCAGAAAGCGATGATACATGGCTTCGTTTTTTTCGTTCTTCCTTTTATCTCGCTACAATTAAAATAGCGAGAGCAATCAACGATAAGAAGAGATTCATTAAAGTCAACGCTAAGCGCGCGTAAAACGGCTTCTGATAACAAAAAAAGAAGAACAAAAAAAAAATAATATATATATATGTATAAACAAAAATTTTCTTCCTCCAGTTGTCATTTCACGATAGAGAATAAATCTCTGAAATTACTCTGAAATATACAATTGAAAAATACTAATAAAGATTAGAGGATTTTTTTACGATAATTTAATTAAACTTCCTTCGTTACTCATAGGTAATTTTAATGTTAAGCTGGACGTCAATGTAATATTAGCTGAAAATTTTCATACGCAATTAACAACATATATACGCATACGATACACTGTCATCATTCATTTAAAATGGTAATCGAGCAAATTTTACTATTCGCTTTATAAAAGAGCACGCGCGCTTGCTGAACGAATGATCGGACAATTCAGAGAACGATGAATGCTCTGGATTAGCTAGATTAGCGTTCCTTGTTTACGAAATTGCGAGACTTGGAGAATAGAAAAAAAAAAATAAATAAATAAAAAAATTAAGCGATTTCGATGAACATATAACGTGACGGCATAAGTTAAAATTAAAAAACAAATTTTTTTGTTATCACATTCCTAAAGGCTCTCCTCCTTCCCTCAATCCCTTATCGAGCTTGCAAAAAACCAAAATCTTGAGTCGAAAAGTAAAAAAAGTGATGATCGAGGAAGAAACATTAACGACCGACGCGACAGCGAACAAACAATTAGTTACCAAGTTAACGTTATTATGATTATCAATTTTATGACGAAAGTCATGGTAAAATGGAAAATCACCTTCTCAAGGACAAAAGGCTCTTGCTTATCTCTAAATTGCATTAAGTCGAATGTAAAAAAGTAAATATTTTGTAAATGAGTTCGATTGTATAACATAAGCGCTTCTCGACAATGTCGTGATCCTTTTAAATTATCGATACTTCATCATCCATGTGTACTTACTAATCAATAATCTTGACTTAGGAACACACGCGAGAGCAGCAATATTGTTAAGGCTATTTTTCCAAATTACGTAAAGTCCACTCACGACTTTCTACCTCATAAAAGAGAAACATCGCGTATGCACAACTGCGCAGAGAACACCAGTAAAGTGAAAACAAAAGAGAATGCAGTTGGAAAGCGATTAATATTCGGGTGTCGTGTCGGCGAAGACTTAAGCTATTATCATTTCAGCTTATAACTATCCCAAGCTAATAGTTTCTTTCCCTTACGTTGTCTAATATTATTCAATTTTTTCAATTTTCGCCCTATCATCATCCGTATATAAATAAGTTGATAATGAGAGTAACTTAAAAAAAAAAAGGAATAAATAAATAAAAAGAAAATAAAGTAAAAATCTTTAACGTCCGAAATTCTTGAGCACGCGTCGATGGGATGCTTTATCATTATCATTATTATTATTTATTTATTTATTTATTTCTTTCTTTCTTTCTTATTTTTACTAATTATGATTTCAATATATATATATATATATATATATATATATACACATACATGCTGAAGATCCACAAAAAAGTGCTTTACTACGCTCTTGCTCTACCAATCGTATCTTCCTTTTAACATTAATGGGATAAAAGTTTTACAGAGTGGCGCTTTGTACAAAAGGCGACGGTCGATTCAGTTAGACGAGCGAGTGTCGCTTTGCGCGATAAAATCACAATGCGATAGATTCTTGTCCGTAATGCATTTGCATGTTGGCGCGGGTGCAGGTTCGAGGGTCTAAGGCTCATTTACAAAGCTGCAGGTGAGGAGGAGGCGGGGCTGGTCGACCGGACACTGCTAAGAATGGACGGGCGAGTGGAGCCGGGGCGGCGCCGAGGAGTTGAGGGTGCGATTTGTGCGGCTGGCCTGCTCGCGCCGACACTCCTCCGCCTTTTTCTTCAACTGCTCCTTCTGGACTAGAAGTTCGCGCGTTCGCTGGTAGACGGGATCCTGCAAGAAGAGGTTGTTAAACTTGAGTTTGACTCTGACTCGGCCTGTCCAGTGAGTCGAGTCCACATGGAACTCACCACTCGTAAAGTGGCTATCCGCGGCGTGAGGTCAATTATATATATTAATCGAGCGGCATCTGGTTAGCTTTAAAGCTCCAAGCGATAAATAATAACATTGTCGAATCGACAAAAATTTGTCAAAATTTGTCTCACGCGAATCATTATAATTGAAAAGTTGAAAATTTACGTTGAGCTTAAATAGCTAATATTATGTCTTATGATAATATTGACGCGTTGAATAATGGAGGGGCGATAGGTCGTGAAGGCACTGAAGAGTAATAAAATACTCCCTTAACCAGAGCGAGCTTTCAAATATTATTATTATTATTATTATTGTTATTATTATCATTATTGTTATCATTATCGTTATCATTATCATTATCGTTATCATTATCGTTATCATTATCATTATCGTTATTATCGTTGTTATTATTTGCCGATAATCATCAATGACATCGGCAATTCGCGTTAGATTTTAAAAGCCTTTATAATAGTGACATTAATTTACCTGTTGTCGCATACTGGGATTCCATCTACAGTAAAAGCTTTTCCATGGTTTGATGTATCGCATACTGGCAATCGGTATTAAAACTAGCTGATGATTCGGACCATCCCAGTAAAGAGGATTTTGATAAAACGGTATTTGATTGTTGATGTAAGACCAAAGGGACACCGTTCTCTCCTTCAATCTCTCTTGCACCCTTTCCCTTTCGCTGAAACGTATTATAGGCGTTGGCTGTTATAGGCTATTATAGGCGACGTACGAAGACGTGGCGATTTATTCATTTGCTTGAAAATCCAAATTATATTGATGATATACCTGCTGCACAAGAAAGTGCCAAAGCGGCAGGAATAAAGATGATCCAATATCGTTGTTAAAAAGTGCTCGTTGAATTGGAAGGCATTTGGGAACTGCTGGCTCACTTGCCAAACGCAATCGATAAATTGAACGAAGACCGGCGATCTATCCGCGTCGCTATGATGCTCATCGCCGTGACCGATTCTCTGATTATTTCAAAGGACAATTCAAATAAGCATTACCGCGATAGGGACCTACTACTACTACTACTACTACTACTACTACTACTACTACTACTACTACTACTACTACTACTACTACTACTACTACTACTTACTACTACTACTACTATATGCATTATTTGTATTATTTGCATTACTTATTATTTACCTGTTGAAATTTGTGACCAAAGCTAAGCCATTCCTTCTCTATTAAAACCTCAAAGCCTTTGATGGTTCGATAATACGGATCCAACAACAGCATCGCCAAGGCCGTCAACTGCGTAAGGCATTGATGATTAATCGATGGATTATTTAGATCGCGGGATGCGACGAGAGGAGGCGAAAAACTTTACGTTTACGAACCTGTGCCGTTCTGTCCCAGCCATCGGAACAATGAACCAATACGGAAGTCTTGTGAGTCTCGACCTTGGCAACTATCTTCACCGCTCCAGTGAGGATGCATTTGATGTGCTTTAGCCACATCGTTGACTCCAAGCCCGATAGCCACCGGGTTTCGTCGATAGTCGGGAAACACAATTCTGCCGTAAAATCATTCGCATTATTCGCCATGGATCATTAGCACGCGACCACGCGCTAATACCAAAAACTCTAACCTACCTTTCAACTTTCTCAGACTTTCCCTCATCACGTGAATATTGTGAATGTCAAGAAAGACAACCTCGCTATTCTGATAAGCATCCTCGCTTTCGTAACCGCCACCCTTGGCTTTATTCGCTACGGCATTAGCCATTGGCCGTGCGTCCATTATAATGAGCTTGTGACTTTGGGCATTGGCATCCATTATTAACTGTATGTACCTCTCGTCTTCGCGGCTTCTCTTCCCCCCGACTCCGACAAGTGGCTGGGCGCAACGTGTTATAGTCGCCTGGCTTTCCGGATGGATCCAGGAGAGGACCGGGAGCCTACCTCTGCTCCTGAACGCTGCCGACGACTGGAGATCTTCGTCGGTCGCTGCTGTTGGGACTGCCCAAACCCCCGGATAACTATCGCATATCGAATATAGATCGTTTATCTTTGATATCTTCCACATGTCATTGTTTATTCCCTGAAAATAAGATGCGATACTAGTTGCGATACTCAAAAGTCAGCCTTTCTTTTGCATGATTTTTTTTTTTCTTTTTTCTTTTTTCTTTTCATTTTTATTTATTTACTTATTTATTTATTTATTTATTTATTTATTTATTTATATTAGCGGAGCAGCGGCAGCGGCAGCGGCGGCGGCAATTGTGCTTACCATACGTTTAAGTTCGGCGATTGGTTCATACACGTTCCAACCATTATCCGGAAAGGTTTCGGAATACTCATAAGCAAAGAGAAGCATATTGTGCGACAAAGGGAAGGAATACTGCTGCAGCTTTTCAAAAACGTTTCGTCTGGAATGATTTTCCTGCTTGTGCGCAAATCTCAGATTTCTCATATCTTTGCAAAAGATTTCTATTCCATAAGAATTTTCACCCCTACTTAATGCGCCGCCGACTTTCTCGATTCTACTAACGACTCCCAAGGGCATATCAACCACATAAGGAGTTTCTCTATCGATGCTGCGAAAATGTAGCTTGTAGTTTGTGACACTGAGCACTCCTCGGGCTGGTCCTGAGTAGGGACACAGGTATGTGACATCGCGGGCAACACCTTGAACACGTTCGCCATTGAGAAGCGGCGGTCCCGTCTCGTTTCCAGTTAAATTCTAAATAAAAAGTGCGATTAAATGGTTTGTCACATGCATAGCAACATGCTACGTTTCCATACATTTGATTCGGTAGTCCGTTACGGAAAATGAAATTTACATAAAGGTACAGTGAAAAACATAAATTCATTATTCTATTCTATTCGGGGCGGTGTATTCTCTAGTTAGGTGTAAATGTAAAAGGAAGTGTAGAAGAAAAAGGTAAGGAAAAAGAAAAAAAAAAAAAGAAGAAAGAAAATAATACCACGGCATGGCAATTAAAATTGACAATTTCATGTAATTGGCATTCCTCGTCAATCCACATACTCACATATCATGCGCAATATTTGTCCGTACTACAGAATTATTTAAAGCCGTAGTACCTAAACTCAACAAGCTACTATTATAATAAAAAAGTTTTAAACAAGTGACTTTGACAACAAAAGCAAAGCAAAAACTTTCCATTAACTATTTTACTTAACAACAGTTTTACCAAATCCTCTTTTCCTTGATTCTCTTTATTAGTTTCTAGAGCCGAAATGATATTATTATCCGTTGAAGTCGAGCTTGTCGAAAAGCTCTTCGAACGAGACGCCTTTTCCCAACTTTCCTATATTTTGCATAAGTAAGTGGAGCATTTAAAGGTAAAGATATCATTATTTCCATGCGATTCTCGACAGAGCAGTCAGTACGCATTGAGATATTTGTCAAATGAACGATATTTACCGATTCTTGTCCTATTTTAGAATTAAGCGAGCTGCTTTTACTGTCAGAGTTGAGCGAATCGGAACTGGCATTTTTGGAATTACTCTGTTCGACGTTCAGAAGCTCAGCGCTCCCTCTCTTCTCCATACTGACGATCGTTCTCTTCCACGAATGCTTATCTCTTTAACAGTGGCATTATACGCTACAATTGGCACTCTATTCGCTTGAATCTGTAATGAAAAAGTAACAATCGGTTTTTTAAACGTTAACCTACAATTGTCTCGTAAGGTCCTATTCAAATAGCAATCACGGGCATTCGGGTTAATCGAAGGCCTATTCTCTCTCTCTCTCTCTCTTTGTTTTTAATTTTTGTTTTTTGTTTTTTTGTTTATTGTTTTTTGTTTTTTACTAAACCTCAACGCACAATCTGTGAAATTAATATCCAGCTATTGAGTCCACGTCCTTCTCGACAAACGCTCCTCGCTAAACATAAAATTCTAACCTCAAAAATCGATTAAGGCACATTGAACGATTCGTCGTTGATTATAAGCTGCGCACGAAAAGCCTTGGAATGCCCAATAATACGCTCAGTAGTCTTTAAATAAGTCCGTACATCCTTGACTATAAAAAAAAAAAAAAAAAAAAAGAAATAAATAAATAAATAACTAAATAGATGAAAGCCTCGATTAACAATAACGACAGACTAGAATGCAATAATTGTATGTACGTGATTTAATAAATTGATAAGTCTGCGATTCAAGTGCCACGCCCTCGAAGCTCTTCCCATCGGAAAGTCCGAAAAATCGACGCAACGCCTTTTAAATAACGTCCGAGCTGCTTCGCACAGCCAACTAACCTCTATGAGGACCAATTGCGGAAAATTCGTTATTCAAAATGCTGATGCTGTCAAGTGGACTGGCGTTTGACAGATGCAGCCCCATCATTTTCCACGTATTCTCGGATCGCGCGCTGGCAGATGGCGACACAATTTTCAAAACTCGAAGAATCTGCTGCTTCGACCGTTCGCCGTTACCCTCCGCGCGAAAAATGGAAAAATGTGCTGCCACCACCACGAGACGTAGGAGCCTCCTCGACGCCCGTCTCTCGCTCGCATAATCTACCTCTTGCTACGCACTACGTAATTACCCGGTGCCCTACTCTCCCCATTTAACAGCCAATGGCTCATGATTATTATACACCGGGAGGCAGCTCGGGGGCTCGGTGGTTCTCGCCTCTTTCACTTATCCATCATCCGCCGCCCAACACACGACACTTGGATACAAAAGTAATGGACTTTGAAACTTTTAATACACGTGTTCATCGAATTTATTTTATTAGATCGCTGATAGTGAAAAGTACCCGTGCTGCAGCCCTTAAGTCGACCAAGAGAGCTCCATCGGCCAATGTCAATTCATCATATCTGCCCCCAGATTTGCTGGATTTTATTGAATCTTACAGCACAATAAAAATCATTGGCTTCAACAATGGCTCGCATTTCACATAATTCCTAACTAACAATAACAGCAACAAAAGCAGCAGCAGCAGCAGCATAATTGTCGTTGTTCTGGATTTTAATTTTTAATAAACAATATGTCGATATAATAAATAATGTTAACATTCATCGAACTATTGATTAGATTTTCTACGTAAACATCGCCATTCTCACCGATATATCGAATTAATTTAAAAATATTTTTATAAAATTTTTTTTCTTTGCACTTTATCGTCGTACAATTATTATCTTTTTTGACGAGTACAATTATTGTTTAAAACGTATTTCAAGCCTTTGCTTTTAACTAATAGTAAAAAGTTGTAAAATAATGTCAAAGCTTACGGTATTCGCTAATGCTTTTTACCTAATGTCATTCAATTTAAAGTCTCGTTAAAAAAAAAAAAAAAAAAAAAAAAATAGTCTCCCTGTTATTACATATATATTAGAAGTAAATAAAAAAAAATATTACTTATATCTATTGATTGTTTGAGTTTAATATCAAATTCTCAATGCCTTATATTATAATAAATCTTTTGTCAATGTAAACTTATATGTACATATAATTTGTTATATAATGTTATTAAATTGAGGTTCAAAAATTCTCGGCATAGAGTACAAAGTTCCTCTAGTAATTAAATCATGTAATTACATAGTCATTGTTACGACACGATGGAACTTTTTAATGAAATCTAAGAGTTAACTTTTAAGTGAAAAAAATCATCGATAAAGAGCATCCGAAACTTTTAAACAATTGTAATTCATTCGCTAATTTACGTTTCATAATAAGGCGAGCACTCGTTTAAAAATAAAAACAAAAAAATGACAATTTGCCGCATTAAAGATGCATATATTTTATAATATTGAAACTGTAATGTCATGCCAAATATTTAGTACAATCATTCGATAATCCTGTGCTAATAATTCACTTGTCAAAGTCTTATATTTATTGAAATAAACATACATCTCAACCAATATATATATATATATATATATATATATATATATATATCAGGACATTTTAGATTTAGCAATAGATGCTTAAAGTTTTGTGAAACTGGGCTTCGAATATTTTATTCTTCGGTGCATATGAATTCGTGCGTACCTAGAGGAAGATTTAGAAATAAACATTGTCGGAAAGTATACTAAGAAGTTCAAAATTTGCTCGAATAATGAAAATCAATGGACTTAAAATGGTCGATAGTGCATATAAATAATGGACATAAAACGGGTAAATGAAATCTCGAAGCCAGAAGATCGAGTATCAAATGTCGCCCATCGATCCAACTAGACGTGTAATTTTTCAAACGACTCGACGATTTATCGGCTAATGAACGGGCGATAGGCCCAAACTCTTTGGGACCCAATCTCGTTGCTACGCATTTACACGAGTCGATAATCCACGAGCATTTACAATCGGCGGACTCTTAGCGACCATTCCAATGCGATTTTCTCCCTCTGTTTATAAGCTGCCGTCTGCCAGGTCTAACTGGCCTAATTACATTTTTCATGCAATTTTTCATACAATTTTTCATACAATTTTTAACAAAGCCAACGGTCAGAATGCAAAAATCAAACGACCGAGCGGCGATTCGGTGAACTTTGGTTCGCTCCCTTTTCGCACCCTTTTCCCACTATTTTCTCCTCGGAGCAGCTCCGAGGTATTCATTATGAAATTAATAAAGATTCTCGAGATTGTTAAGGTATCTGTTTTAAAAATTCTGTAGGTATGTCGTACGATGAGAGGTAAAGTATTGAAACATTTGATTATTCGGGTAATTGGAATTGTTCGAATGGATGGCGATTGCTATTACGTATAATTTGCAAATCTATGATCTTTCGAAAATCGATATACTTGTGCGAATATTTATTAATAATCGCGATGTCGGACGCGTTTGCTAAAGTCGATAAATCGAATAGTGATAAATACGCTATATCCAGGATAATTCTAAGTGGCCATTCTTTTGCAGGACGAAAAGATTTTCAGGATCGGTGAGACTCCTCTAAACAATATGTGGTGCAGCGATTATAAGGTTTTCTTTTTTGCAGCTTACGCAACCTACACAGAATGTACAGAAGGCAGACATTGCGAAATTTACAAACCCATAATAACAAATGCACTCTTGAGAGGTAAAACAAAAAAAACAAAAAAAAAAAAACAAAAAAAAAAACAAAAAAAAAACAAAAATTAAACTCGCATCGTTAAAAAATCAATATATTTTTAATGTTTCGATTGAAAAGGCGAAGGTTTTAAAAAAATTTCTCCACGTATCGTGAATTTCCATTCTCTTATAATCAAGACCATTAGCTTTATTAATATTTTTAATAAAATGATTGAACATTTTCATTTACTCCGTCGTTAGTGTAATATGAAGCTAGAAATAATTGAAAAGGATTATCTTCTACGCAATGAGGGTAGTATAACGAATGGTATTATATATAATTTTTGTTGCGGCATGATGAATAAAACGCAATTGTTTAAGGAAAAATTATGAATTTATTTAATGAAAGAAGATGCGAAGTCATAAATCGATAGTTTTATTGCACAGTACAATAATTGCGTTTAATGATCAAACGTGAGTTCTAAAGGTGAATTAATTTATCTCAATCATAATTTATCATCATACAATGTATATTTTATGCATTATATTTGTAACACGAAATATAAAATTTATTTCCATCCGCAATTATATATATATATATATATATATATATATATATATATATATATATATATATATATATATATACATACATACATACATACATACATACATACATACATACATACATACATACATACATACATACATACATACATACACACAAATATATAAATTTATTTTTGTCATTTTCTTTCTTTATTATAATTTTTATTTATTTGCATTGTTTCAAAACATGGTCAACATAGAAATATACAGTCATCACGTCGAAGTTTTATTTAGCATACTTAAAAGTTATCAATACATATAGTGAATCTATACACAATATTACGAATTTTCTACGCCTACACTTTTCCTTCGTACTTTCCCAATTTTATATCATCGCTCGTTTTCATATTCTCGTTCTATTTATTTCCTTTCTATGCATACATAACACACACACACACACACGCGCGCGCACGCACGCGCGTAAATATGCATATAAACATGTACACGAAGCTATGTATGTACACGTAACATCTCGTAATCACTTCTTCGATATCATCTTCATCTTCCTCTTCTCATTCTTCTTCTTCTCTTTACAATTCTCATTGGTATATTTCTAAAACATTTATACAAATTTTATTCGACAGCTGCCGTATAATAATTAATTGTCAATTGTCATTACCGAGAAGTTAATGCCTCTCATAAGATCTTACGTATAATGTGTATATTGAGAATTTGAATTCAAATTATAGCTTTAAATTTCTTACATTTTCCTCTTTAACTGTGACCATTCGCACTTATAATAAAGTCGGTGTAAAGACCCAATCGATATTTGGTCTAAATTTCATTTTGTTTTAGTTTTGTTATCGTCTTTTCATTGCTTCGACTTATTATTTTCATTTGTGATGTAAATCCATTTGAGATTAAAAAATGATCCGAGATACTTGTATTCATTGTAGTTACATAAAACATGAATTTCTGTTATTAAATGCGGCTTGTAGAGTTCGAATTGCAAGTTTGAAATAAAATTTGTATAGATCCGTTTAGAATTTCTGGTTTTGCTTTAGATTTTACACTTTTTTACAAAAGACTTTTGTCGTCTATTTTATCGATTAAATATGTACCGAAATTACGTAAAATGTATATACTGTTTGTACTTTTTATGCAATTAACATTTTTTATAGAGAAAATTTCTCGTATGAAAATCTTCTAGTACGTTTTTACATCTTCGAAGGAGTTTGGAACCTTTTGTTTTTTTGTTTTTTTTTTTTTTTTTTGTTAATCTCACATTAAATAATACTTTTTAAATAGCTTTTTCAATTGTGAGGTTAATTGCTCTGAAAAAGTGAACTGCAGTGGTGATATTAGGGATTTGGAATGATTTGGAATGATCCATGAGGTCTGGTGATAATGATTAAGAATGCAGAGTATCAATAATTTCTTTATTTACGAAAATAATAAAAAACAAAAAAAAAATTTCAATTATAGTAAATTTCGTTAACTCGATGGATTTGTGAAAATAAAAAAAAGTTGTTGAAATTACACTAAAGTAAATCAAAGTAAATTTCAAAGATTAATTATAACATTATATGCAATTGTAATTGCAACAAATATTTGAGCAGTGAATGTTTTTGCATATAAAAGTGAAAAATATCGTGCTTTTTGGGTAAAAGGACTATGGTACATTGAGACATATTATTAATTCTTTAAATATTACAACTTCCTTTTAAATAGTCCTGCTTCTGAGTTTTAATGTTAATTAATAATTGTTAATTAATAATAATTAATAATGTTAATTAATAAATGTTTTATCACGTAAGTAGTTTCAACAGAGATAACATAAAATTGTGCAAAAATCACAATTTGCTCCTTAAATGATTTTACTACATAGGGATTTCGAATTAAAATAGTTTTTTGTTTAAAAATCTAAAAAAAAAAAACAATAACATTAAGAATAAAGATTATTTTAATCACTGGTAACAATTGTTTACTTTAACGTAAAGTAATTTAATTTTCGAAATGATGAAATAAAATTACTAAATGTATACAGTCCACCTTCTTCGATACAAATTAAACAGAATCATAAGGGTATAATAATTTTTTATAATTATATGCTTTTAAATCTTTTAATAATGTCAAAATTACTATGCGAGAATTTTAAATAAAATAATCTATTCGATAAAGGAAATTTTGCTTGGAAGTAACAAAATGTTAACATATATATACATATATATATATATTTATATATTTATATATTGTGTACATTAAATACTTTGGAGCTTTTATAAATAAATCATTCTTTTTTTTTTTTTTGTATGACTCTACAATATCTTTAGTTAATTATCGTAAAAATAAATGAACAATCTTTTGTTTTGTTTGTAAAAATTAAGCTTGTATTATACAGTTAAACCTACAAAATTGTTGGAAGTCATAATCATTTGACGTTGTTTCTTTTACATGATTGTTTTCTCATTCTCACTCACTCTCTCTCTCTCTCTCTCTCTCTCTCTCTCTCTCTCTCTCTCTATCTTTACGTCTCTGTATTTCTATCCATCTCTTTTGCTCTGACTTTCTATTCAATAAAAATTCAATGTTCTACTAAGCTTACTAAATGTTTTGGCGCACATATAGATAAGAACGTACGCGTAAATGGATTTTTCACGCATTCACTGTTACGCTGCAAGGGGACTTTAAAGTTTTGAATTATTTACAATTATCTCCTTTCTTCTTCTTCTTCTTTTTCTTCTTCTTCTTCTTCTTCTTCTTCTTCTTCTTCTTATTATTATTATTATTATTATTATTATTATAATTATTATATTATCATGTCTTTCTCGACTCGGAGGAAGTTGCTGTTAGGGGACTTAAAACTAAAGTCTATATAGATTGGCCCGACTACGTTCGTACAAACTAATTGAAACAAATTTACGGGATTTTTGCATAATCGGCTCTCCAACTTATCAATTAAATATAATTTTGACAAGTTTACAAATGCAAAGGTTGTCCTTATGAGACCCAATATATTCATTAAATTCCATAAGTAAATAAGGCTTCTCGGATCGACCGTATTACATGTAGAATAATATAATCGCTAATAACTTTCTTATCGAGATTGTAAATCAGTATTACATTACGATTACTCTCATTGCGACAATCATTCTACAGCCACTTGAAATTAATTGATATTAATAAAAAATTTATTTGCGTTGGAACGAGTTTTAGATACGCTCGTTTCATAATTAACGTTCACGAAAATGGCGAAAGGAATAATTTCATCTTTCATTTTTATGCTTGCAAGCACATTACTTACGGCTTTCATTTCAACATAATATATTTTATCGCATCGTTTGGCAACATTTTCAACACAAATACATTCCCATTATGAATTGTCGGAGTCATGCGAGAGCCTTGTAAAATTTCATATTCCTTGCATATACGTAAGAGAAGCTGCAATTTCCTCCATAATACATTAGGCCTCGTTCACCAGGTAGGAGTCATACATTTGAAAGTCGGAATCGCAATTCATTTATTGATAGTAGATACACTGGATACAATATATTGACTCTAATAATATAATTCTATACATAATGATCCGCCTCTTGATGTAGTTACAACGTCGACATCGAATTACCGTCTCGGCGACTGATGATAATGCCCAGCTGAATATAAAATATC
>NW_011948415.1:14318391-14332958 GCF_000503995.2 Ceratosolen solmsi marchali
TATAAATTTCATTATCCTTCACGTTTCATACACGCATCAATGTAGCATAAAATTTATTACAGCCCCGGTAAGACTCGATCGAGTCTCTTATTATTGTCGCCATATCGACAATACGGAGGAGGCAATATTTATTAAAAAATTCAAATGTCGAACGACGACTCGACTGTCGGCTTATCTATACGTTCGATTAACAGGCCGACGTACATAACACACGCACGAGATGGCAAAAGCAATGCGCATCGTCTGTCACCAACCGACGACGTCACATAACTTCATAACTTCATAACTTATATTCGCTGCAGCAAAATGGTAACGAAACTCTCAAATAATTAGCCCGAACGTACGTACAATAGCTCGGCGAATGCCCGCTGACCGCGCATTAATAATTCTTAGCTCATACCAATAAAATAGTCATAGTTGTAATTTTTGTTATTTAATAATAAGCGAATGAATCCTCGTGTCGTCTAATTTAGTGCTACGTTGATCATGACATCATTAAAAATCATTCCCCGGGACTGCCGAACGATTCGCGGTTTAACGCGGCACATTAATCGTCATTAGTCGCTCCTCCCCGACAATAAATAAGCCACCGACGACCACACGCGTATCCGTGTGCGTGCGTCACCTTGAGCGTCTACCTGTGCTTTAATTTCAAAAGTCAACTTACGTTTTCGATTTTCTCGTCGAGCATTCTGAAGAAGTCCAATTGACTGGTTGATATCTCTCTGAAAGTAATGGGAAAAGAGCCATCGTTAATATTATCACACATGTTGCAAGTTTTTCTCATTCGCGCTTCATTCGCGATCAATTTTACGCGCTTGGGAAACGTGACTAGCCATCGTCACTGCCGAGGCTGCTTTTATAATTTCGTGAAAGCGTCGTTACAGGCGTAGGGGGGAGACTCCTGACTCTCCTCTCCTGGGCATTTTAAAAGCGAGACAAAAGCTTGCTTGCGATGCTTTTTTTCCGGCCGATACGAGCGTCGCTGTTCAAAGTTTCGCGGCGCACCGAAAAACTTAGTCGAAATGTCGATGACGTTAAGTGGAAAGCAATATCCCAAATAGCGTGCTTGAGATTGAGAGAGAAAGTGAGAGAGAGAGAGAGAGAGAGAGAGTGAGAGAGAGAGAGATTCATAAAGCCCTCCCGTTATGCCTCTATGGCTTTGCCTAACGAATCCCCAAGCTCGGTCTTTCATATCTTGAGCTTAAGGGAGCGTACAAAGTTTGGCAAAGGGCTGCAGTTGGCGGAGGGGAATGGGGGGATGGGAGGGTGACGGGATGGCACGAGAGATAACGAACGCGACATACATTTGTCGAGTGGCATGGTCTCCAGCCGTGCCTCGCGTACCTTCCACCATCAACCCGTGGAATCAATTACGCTAGAGCGTCTTCGTCGTCGTCGTCTTCGTCGTCGTCTTCGTCTTCGTCGTCGTCGTCGTCTTCGTCGTCGGTCTCTTATCGGCCAATCTATATGTATAAAGGGCTCACTCAAAGTCTTTTTGAGAGGGCGCTCGAGCGTAACGTTAACCGCATTCCGACGGCATTCCGATCGTTTTTTTTTTTTTCTTTGTCGTCAATTTTAGCCCCGTAACGTTCGGTACTCTCGTAACTGACGAAGCAGCTCGAAGTTAATTAAACTCGCTTGTCGCTTGCATTGGCATTTCCTACGGCGAGAGATAACGAGGAGCCTTGCCGGCGAAACTAGCCGCGTGCTTCGTAAAAACAAAAAACAAAAAACAAAGAAAAAACAACAAAAATAAAAGCAAAAACAAAAAAAGAACAAGAAAAAAAGTGGATAAAAAAGCCCGTAATTTACATTCGTCAGGAATAAACGAGGGTGGAGAACCACGGCCAAGGGTAAGCGAAACCCCCGTGACCCTCGTGAGGAAGTAGAGGCAGTTGCCGATGTGGGGAGAGTCGCTCGCGTTGGCGTGCCGATGAAAGTAAGAAGGAAGGCGAGTGGCGCGAGAGATTGGCAGCTCCCGTCGAACGTGATGGGAGAATCGATAGCCGCCCGGGTACCGAGGGTGACAAGGGTGACGAGGGTGACGAGGGTGACGAGTTCGGGAGCCATTGTGTCCCCCTTACGAAACTGCCGACGAAGCTTGGAAATGTAAAAGTGTCGCCGTCGATTTTTCTCCTTCCACCACGAACGACGATCGGTTCACGACCGCGCTAAAATCGAATTCACCCCCTTCCCTTCCCTTCCCATCCCTTCCCTTCCCTTCCCTTCCCTTCCTTAACCGTCCACCCTTTTTCCTTAGTCAATTTATCGTTTTTCCAACCGAGGCGCTATTCCTTCGACGAGGTTCGCTCGTCCTGGCGCGAGATGCCATAATCCGGCTGACATCTGCCCCCATGATAAGATCCGAGAAAGCGTTTGCAAACGGTCGGCGAGGTGCGCGGCGACCTCACCAACTTGAGAAAAGGATGGAGCAACTGAGCTTGCTAAGCAGAAGCAATGGGACACCGATGGCTTCTATCATAATCGATTGTCAAGGAGTGAAACAGCTGGACGGATTACAAAGCCCATAGTGGAAAAAGCCATAGCGTTTTTAAATCTCTTTCTCTCCTTTATTGGTAGAGCTCGAGAATATCGACTATCGCTTACACATTATCACGAAAAGCAGATTTTCTTTTCATTAGATGGGAGATGGCGTCAGCGCATTAGCGTCTTGAGCGAGAGCCGCACTTGGCTGAAAGTCGAAAAAATTTCCGTATGCAATTTAATGTAACGGCGTACGTGTAATTCTTATAGTAAATAGCGATATTTAATTCCTCGTATATTTTTATGTTTTTTGTTTTTGTGCGAGTCGTAAGAGGAGTGGGCGGGATAATCGGGCGTCGGGCGGTACTCACGTCTGTTGCAAGAGAGGCCCTCCACCAGGTGCGGTTGGCTTCTTCTTAGCCTGCGACTTGTCGAGCGATCCATTCTGCTCCTCGTTCCGATTGACCTCGGCCCCGTTATTGTTTGTCTTGTTGCCCTTGCCGCCGCCATTTTCGTTTTTCTGCTCGATCGATGCGGAGCCTGAAACGCGCAAAAATCAGATATGAGTCATCGTCGCTTGGTTTTGTGCTTTCGCGGAGCGAACGCGTCTCGCTCGGCGCCACCGTTTTACATTTACGCTATCGCTTATGAGATTGTTACCCGTTGCTAAGTCTAGAGGACCTTTTGCCGCGACGCCTTACATACTCCCGTAACGATATCCGATCCTCGCCCAAGGACTTTTATATATATATATATATATATATCAGTATATGTATGCATATGTACGTGTATGTACGTATATATGTACGTGTATGTATGTATATGTATGTATGCATATAAATGTGAGCATTTACGTACTTTTAAGGCTCATAGTTGTAAAATTATTCATGCTTGTGCTGTTGTAAACAAATTGACGAGATGACCCAGTTGCTTCCCATTGTCAATCTTTAAACATTTTCCGATAATTATCATAATAACTTTGTTTGCCGTTGCCAATACAACACTTGGCGGTTATGAGCTCGCGTACGCTTACTATGGGTGTCGGTAATGTAATAAAAATGTCGTTTCATAATACCATTCGTAACGTCGGGGGCAATGTCTTGCCGAAATAATTGTTCGTGCCGATTTGCGCGAAAATATTTATAGAAAGGTGAATAAGATACATCGCTCATCGACATCAAGATCGTTAACAATACTAATTTATCCTCATCGTTATTTTTTGTTTTTATCAACGGCACACCAAGCTCACACGAAGTGTTGAATTAGAGTAGATGCCAACTCGAGTACCTGCAGTACTTTTTATTGTTCAAGGACAAGTACCGTTCAACGAATTTCCGTCGCGTCTTTCGTTATTCGTTCAACCGTCAACCAACAGCGCAATGCCACTTGTTCCAACATCGAATATTCTCGTACAATGCGCAGCAGCCGACATGACATCCTCGATTCTCTCAAATTAAATATCGATAAAACGCAGTTAAGGCTCAGTGAGCGCACCGCTTCACTCATACTAGTCACCACCCACACTATTAAACTCACTAGCCACCGAGTGTCCGATAGAAAGTCTAAACTTTGCGCTAAATTTTAATGGACTTGCGTGCGCAACGCGACACATTGAGCTGAAAAATTGTGACTTTATAGTTAATCAGGCCGCGTAGAAATGGCGTAAGATTTTAATTCGCAAGGGACATCGAAGTGATCGGCCTGACATTCAAGTTTACATTCCACATCCCACCGCGAACGTAGCAAAATGAAGTGGAGGGGTAATGTCTTATTTAGCGATAATGCTTCTTGGTTGCAATAGAAAATAGTGTTCAAGTATTCGTTGTTCTGGGCAATATTAAGTCGTGGCATTAAGGACAAAAAGATGGCTAGTCAATGCCAACTAATAGTTTGAAATATTAAATAAATGACTTGGCAAAGAAGCGCGGCTTACATAATTTATAAGGTATCTCGCGCATGCATCGTCTCCATTACCGTTAGCATTCGAAAATTTACTAAACATATGTAAAGGACGCATATATGGATAATCATTTGGATAATCATCATCCTCGTTTCTTACGAATTTCATCGAAATACAAAGAAATCATCGTGATTTTACAGGTATTTCGAGACCACCACAGCATTGCTTATGAACTTGTGAAATTTTATATTCACTGGCTTCCTCACTTCTTTCCTAGTATTATGAGAAGTTCCAGAATAACAGTTAATAGCGATAAATAATCAGGTACGATCGTTTATAAGACATACTCGATACCTTAGTGATATTATGAATTTTGATAATAAACTGATAATTCTAGTAGGGCATAGCATAACTTCGATCCACACCTACGATTATATATGTGAATATTCGTAAATTGCAACAAGTAGCGTGGCACTTGTAATATTATAAAAAATATACAAAATAAAAATATACAAGTCGTAAATGTAGTAAAAAATATCGTTCTCGACTGCTGTTACTTAATGTCTTGCATTTATTCACAAGATATGAGTAATCTGTTATATATATAAGCTTTAGGTTACAGTAAGAATCGCGAATCAAACTGTTTTTTTTTTTTTTTTTTTTTTTTTTTTTTTTTTTTTTTTAATAACAATTGTATCATATAGTCCAAGTGCACATAACTCTATTGAAGATTACCCGTACAACATTGAGGACATCCATTGAAAGATCTACTAAATAGCCAACTTAAAGGCTGTGTAGAAACAGAATAATAACAGAATGGCATTTATTAATTAAGAAATATCAAGCTCTAGTGACTATAGATTCTCCATTAAAAATTATGCTTTCCAGTTTGACAAAACTCGGGTGCAATCATCTCCCAATTAAGAGCCTCATAAAACGCAACGATAGATTTATTATGGCGATCGACATTTCAGAATGCTCTGCACAATGAAATACGCATAGAAATTGTAAAACAAACGATAATATAATACGCGCGTTCTCTCACAAAAAGTTCTCGGACACGGAATGGGGATGAAGATAGGTCGACGGCTGCGAGGTCTCTCGACCTTATCGCGACACGGGGAGGAAGGAGAGCGACCGAGAAAACGATGCTTAATGAAGCGAATTGCAATTGCACTTGCGATGCGGACAAAGTTGAGCTTCCTTTTCATCGCTGCACTGCATAATTTTTGCTTTTCAGAGCGCAACCTACGACCCGCCTACGTTATCTGTCCTCTTCCTTGCTAAATGTCCGAATTTATCAGGGACTATCCGATCCTGGAGCGAGTACATCTCGCCGTACGCTTCAATTCTTTATGGCCACACTCTTCGCATCGTTCGATAAAATCGCGGATGAGACACGATAAATGCCATGCTCTTTTGCACAATTATGAGGAGGGAGAGAGGGAGGGAGGCGAGAAAGCGATGCTCGACCGGAGCCCCGTTAACAAGCATCGATAACTTTGCCTAAAGTGCATTTCTTATTATTATTAGAGTGGCTTTCTCATTTCTTAGCGGGATAGCGACGCTGAGAAACGCAACTCAAGTCTCTCTCTCTCTCTCTCGAGCGCGCGCGCGCGCGCGCGTGCAACTGCAGCTGCGCGATGAATCATGTCTAGCGTCTTGCCTTAGCGAGTTGGCAGCTCTAATCATCTCCGGCTCGGCCTTATCGGCCTAAGAAAGAGCAAAAAACTAGTGCAATCCCGGGGAGTGTTTCTCGTTAGTCGCGGATCATGGGAAAGGACCGATGGACTCCTTTATAGCCGCGTACATCGCTCCTGCGATCCATCGTGACGCAATCGGTCTGGATACCCTTGGGTTTCCCTCGCCTACCGATCCCCCACCCCGTCCACATCTTTGGCTTTACCTCCCATTGATTTATTATGTGGCGAGCTTGCGAATCCAGGAAATCATGCCTTTTCCCTCCCATATTCTGCATCTCTATGTCTATTAATAGCCGATTGTTCGCGAGGCACATTGATCCGAGAGGAGCTGCTCTTTTTTTTTTTTTTTTTTTTTTTTTTTTTTTTTTTTTTATGATTGTGCTCGAGAGTTCCGCGAGGAGCGTCTTGTCTTGAATATTGCATGCATAAGTGAAAATAATCTTCGTCATATACAAACAAAATATTCAGGCGCTTTTATTCTCGTCGAGCCGCTTTACTGGTATGCAAATTGGTAGATAAATGTCCTCTGATTTTATTTACCTTTTCGCAAAACGCCACCGGAGCACCACCTTGTGAATTATTCAAACCGATAGTTATCCGTAACGTGAACGCATTGAGATTATTATTTAATGTGCGGATTACTGTCACAGGAGCAAGTAAAGCAGCAGCCGTCCTCGTGTGCGCGTGTGAATTTACAAAAAATCGGCAACTTATATCAAATAGTTTTCGCCTTTCGTATTGTTCTACTTTTAATGAGATATAAATATATTTAATAGCTAACGCTATGGCTATGGCCACCGCTCTACGATACAAGTAACAAAAAAAGTAAATAAAATAAATAAATAAATGAATAAATAAAAATTATTTCCAAATACAAATGCAGCTATTTGTATTACATTTAAATCATTTATCAAGAGAAATTCAAGTTAAAGATCTCTTAGTTATAATTAATGTTGTCGATTGATCGTTAAGTCTTCGAAAATATACAGCCGACGTTTGCCTAATTAATATACTAAATTATTATGTTCAATTATGGTTGTTCTAATAGCTGATTTAACGCTAAATTTCATTTTTTCGTAATCTTGAGTAATTTAAGTGCAAATGTGCAGTAGTTATTAATGTTAAATTCGACGATTCGTAGACAGAGTATTCTTCGAAGTTTGCAAATATATTGGTTTTTGTGATTAAGCGATAATGCCATGAATCATAAATTGACATAAGCGAGATTTGAAAAAGTAATGCTCTCCTCAGCCATATAAGAATTGTTTCAGGATATCATAAACTTATTTTTCAAATTTCCATTTGTGTCTATCATCAATACGGTTTCGTAGCTTAATTATTTCATCGTTCTATTATCATTCATTTCATTCAAAAGGCTATAAACATACTTGTTAAATCAACACATTGTTATCATTAATATTTGTACTGTCTCTGTTGAGAGTCTGTGGAGATATCTTTAAGCGGTTGCTCATTTTTGTTTTTTTTTTGTTTTTTTTTTTGTTTTTTTTTTTCTACACTCGTTAAATTAGTTGAGCATTATGTTCTATGAGCTAAAAGTGAATCTAATAGAAACGGAGTGAACAAATTTAAAAGTTTTTTAATTACTGAAAATAAAAAGAAAATTAAGTAAAAAGAAGATGGACGTTAGTATGTAATTCATTCTCTTTGTGAATATTCTTTCCGTATTTATGAAGTCGCGAAATAAAGGAAGACATTAAAGTAAATATACTATACTTAATAATTATTCAATTTTTAAATCCAGTTGCAACAAATATTATAATCAATAAATACAAATCTAAGAATAAGTCTCAAAGTATGAGCTAAAAATTTGTTTACAATTTATTAACACTTCGCTTAAAGCTTAATCAATTAAGATGATATATTTTTTCATATTAAGCAACTAAAAATTTAAAAATAAAAATTGTCTCACGTAGATTATTGTCGATAAAATCGCTAATAAAATGTTTCTCAATTTGTAGGAGTTATTTGAAGAAAGATTTTGTTGTTTAAATGAGCGAATATACGTCATTTATAATCGATATATGTCGATATATTCAATAACTATAGACTACATCTCTAACAGATAAACCCAATTAGAAATGATAAATAAAATTATAACGGAAGCAACAGTTTCGACATTAAATTAAATAAATCAATTGTTTCAACTGTAATGCTATCGAGAAATCATATCAGTGCAGAATATGTTATTATTCTGTTATTATTTCTTTTACTTTTCCCTTCTTATTCTCATGAGCACTACTTTTGCAAATTATCACCTTATACGATTATGTCCTTTATTTATTATCAACTTGTTGATGCAATATTTTTAAACCACTACCACCACCACCCCCCCCCCCCTCCGGTCCTCCCAACCTTCAAAAAAAAAAAAAAAAAAAAAAAAAAAAAAAAAAAAAAAAAAGGCGATTCAAATTTCCGACATAATTATCATTATCATACAATAATATCCGTAATGAGTTTTTGTTAAGTTGGCAGTTCTTCCAAAACGTATGGCAAAGTTCATGAACAACTTTAATAAGAATTGTATCGTTTATTTCCTCTCGTGATAAATCCATCCTTATCTACATAACTTTGTAGAGAATGCGAGCGCCGAGTTGCTCGCGATTCGATGAATCGAATTCTTGCAGAAGATCGCGGTTAGATCTCAATGTTCCAAAAGGACGTGACGATGAATGCTTGAAAAATCCAACTTTTAAATGAAAAATTACTCTGCGTTTAAGCTTTCGAAGAATCTCGAATGAAATATTGAAAATCTGAAGAAAATACGAGTACGTCTGCTGATGATGGAAATATTATTATTTTAAATAATTAAATTGCAGCAGACATTTTTGTTTTTTTTTTTTTTTTTGTTTTTATTCATTTTGTTTTTGTTTATGTTTTTGCTTCTGTTTATGTTTTGTTTATTTCATTATTAATCTTAAGTGATTTTATAAAACGAAGCGCTATTTTTCATAGTTTGCAATTTCGTTCCGACAATGAAATTGCAGTTTAGTTTGATAATTAAATGCGAATTATTGTCATTCTCTGAGTGTACGTTTGCGTAATGAGAAACTCAAGTGGCTTATGGCTTTTCATGGAAAGGTCCCATTGAAGTATCGGTTCACTCGTCTCACTCTCCCCGTCGTTTCTCGTAAGTCTTTCTTTCTACTTGCATATCGAAATTTCACGCCTGACGAATCGCTCAACAATTATTTTCCAATCTTTAGCATTTTTTTTCCGAATACCACCATACACGTCATTTTTTTTTTTGTTTTTTGTTGTTGTTTTTTGTTGTTGTTTTTTGCTTTTTGTTTTTGTTTTTTGTTTTTGTTCTTTGTTTTATCATAAAATATTAATTCCATTGGATCGTTATTTCTTCGCAAGTATGCATGCGGTTGTTCTGGCTTCTTTGTCGCTGAAATTTTTCAAGGACCAACATTCTTATCGAATACAAGAAAACTTAGTATTTGCTTTATTTACTTTATTTACGAGCGGATAAAGTCTTTTATATCATTTTATCCGAACGTGATATGTTTTCGATATACATGCATATCTGACATAACATACGAATGCTAATCAATAATGTAAGAATGAGACAGCTTGAGTTGTAAATGAATAGTTCGTTTCGATGATTTTCATCCTAAGCTCTAATAATTATTCTTAAATATATAAATGTCCAATGACATTTATTATATATGAAACCTTAAAATATCACGAATATTAAAGTAATGAACTTATTATGTCTGCTCCAAGCTCGAAGAATTAAATTCATCTCGGATATAAATTTTGGTTATGAAAGAACTTATGTCTAATAACAATCATTAATGAGACTTTGATTATCATGAGTGAGGAATTAAGTTTCTAAAGCATTTCTTTAATCATTAATTTTAAAAGCCTAACAGCCAAGTGCGTCACAGTTCTGTTGACTTGAGATTGGATTTTAAATTTGTATTGCGATGTTTGCACATGAGACTTGTTTATTAAAATAATCAGAATTGCATCGATTATTTATTATAAGTTATGTTTTTATCGATATTTAACAAGTTAATACATCTATTAGGATTACGTAACATAAGCAGAAGAGCTTTTTCTTTCTCTATATTTTATTCTAAACTTTTTTCTCGTATTGTATTAAGACTTACCCCGCATTACGTCTCTTTCAATATTTTATATCATAGACGAGGCTGAACTACATTCGCCCGAATCTCCCGGCTATTCTACATTCTACATAAATTGTTCCGTGTAATAGATAGAGCTCGAGCCATTCATTGCCAATGTATAAAGAGGAATGAACTCATTTTCGCAAAGTGCGCTAAAAATAAAGACTATAAATATTAAAATTTGTAAAAGACATTACACGGTCTCTAATTCGATCTATAAATACGCGGTATTAGAATGTTGATTTTAACGAAAAATTCTCTCTGATATATCATTTAATATAGAATAATGATGATAATGCAAACGTCGATTCTACCGATTACAATCCCTCTACACAGAATCATAGGAGTGACAATCGAATAGTTAATAATTGTATAAAAATGTTCTTTAAAATTTTGGACGATAAGCAAGGTAATAATATATCGCTGCTTTATCGTTTGATCTTTCATTTTTCGTTAAAAAATTAGTTCTAAAAATTCTTCTAAATAGTAATTAAGCAATAATTATCCTGTTGACTGCTTGAATATTTACAATAAATGTACCGATAATCGTTAATTTTATTTAGTGCAATCACTTGCCACAGCTAAACTCGCAGCCTATACGAACATTTGATGAACATTTGACGAATCTATTTTTATATCATTGTTTTTATATCCATTGCTAATGCAAATATATTAACGTGAAAACGATTAATAAAACTCGTCCCTTTTTATTATTATAGCAACATTAAATTCCAATACATTTTAAACACTTGCAACGCTCGCGCGATCTATCTACTTTATCTATCAACATTTGTAAAGTATATAATACGATGTACCAGGAAGTACGAGTATCTCATTACGCGCACTTGCTTTGTACTCGGCGAATTAACTGCGAAACGGAGCTAATATTTACCGAAAGCGGCCGATTCAATCGTCGGACACGACAAGACCGATGATTTTGCAAGTAAATTTCTCGACGATGCTGTCGACGTGTGTAGCCATGCGCGAACACGCCTTCGCGTCATTAGGAAAAAGTAAACAAAAACAAAAAAAATTGTCTGAAAATTATGAGACGCCGAGTGAGAAGTTGTTTTCTAAGCAATTCGCTACCATAAAATTATATGAGGGAGTATATTATCGAGGCCTAGTGCCTATTCAATGATTATGGGAAATTGGAATTCCTTTAATCGGACAGACTTTTTCTTTTTCTTTCTTACATTCTTATTATTCATTAATGTCAGTTATGCTTTCTTATTATTCCTTTGTGTTGCCACTGTCGCCACTGTCACATTGACAAATAGGAATTACTTTCAACTAGTTGAATAATTGCTCGATAAAATGTCTTACCGCAATGCATTAGGATTCATTAGGAGAAACTTTATGACGTATGAATTGGAGAAAATAAGGGCTTTTTTTTTTTTTTTTTTAACGGATATTGTTAAGAATTATTAGTAAAGGGTTATAGTATCGTGATTGCTAAATGATGGAAAATTTCATTACAACGTCTAATAATTATGAACTCTATCGTGAAAAAATTACTTGTCACGTAGACGCGCGTAGCACAAAACGATATGTTAATGACAATCGAACGAGAGTTTTCCAAGAACACCGAGATAAATGGAATTATAAAAAAAAAGAATGTAAAATAAAAGAAAAAGCAAGTTGGTTAGTAATGTCTACAAAAAAAAAAAAAAAAAAAAAAAAAAAAAAAAAAAAAAAAAAAAAATGTCGAAAATTAACATATTCCGACTTTGCTGAACGTAGTCGGGAAGTAGGGATGTTTTGCAAATTGCTTCGTAATTTCAATTGAAAAGAAAAGCAAAAGAAAGATATCAGAATGCGAAGAGAAAACATAAACCCTGATTAAATGAATTTAATCTTAGTCGTGCGTATAAATAAATGTTAGGATTGCAAATATTGGGAAAAACTCGATATTTGATCGAGAAAAACGTATGTGGAACGCGAAAGCGGAATAATAACGAGGGGACTACAATAATAAATGCTTGGTTAATGTGACGGTGTGTAAATTAAAAAAAAAAATTGTACTTCTAATTGTAATTATTCGTTATCCTAATTATTTGTAATTGTCATTGTTTTACTGGAAAAGAAGAAATAGAATGAAGAAGAAGAAAGTTACTGTTTATCGAATTGGACATATACGATATTTATTGAAATGTTGAACATGACGTGGAATATGATGAAACGTGAACTTGGAAAAACTTGACGCTAACATTTCATGATATCTTATGAAATTTCATCGACATACTCTAAATAAATTATTAAAATAAGATCGTTATTAATGAAAGCACGCATTTTTAATAAATAAATTCTTATCATAAATCACATTGAAGTAGTGGACATGAATATTTTGCAGAATCAACGAACGAAATTTTCGTTCCATGATTTTTAAAGTATGAAAAACAAAAATTAAAAAATAACCAAATTTCTCGGTACACCGTCCGATAAACTTTACAGTTATTACAAATAAATGGAATGCGATCACGTTATACAAGAAAATAACAAAAATTATTTTAATACTTTAAATCGTATAGGAATTTTTTTGAAGGATTATTGCTCGTTTATTAAGTGGCTTCATACAAATTTCAAACCAAATTGCCAAATATTTTTCTATTCCGGCAATAATATTTTAATTAATTAAAGCAATGTAAACTAGATTAATCGCTACTTCGATTAAATTTTAATAAATGATTAAGGAGACTTAAATTTTTGCTTGATTAAAAGATTTTATTGGTAATATTTTGTTTTTTCAACGTTCGAGAATAAATGATCAAATAATACGATTGGTACATCAATTTTTATTTTGTGCGATTCGTCGTGACGATAACTTTCCATTTGTCGAAGCATTTCTAACAATAACGGTATAAATAAAGAACTACAAGAAGAAGAAAAGAAAGAGTAAACTATCGGTAAAATAAAAGATACATCTCAAAAAAATGTCATTGTCGCATTGACATTATTACCTATGGTCTAGTGAAAATCAGCCTACCCCCCCCCCTCTATGATAATATCATCAATATTATTTCCTTTATGATTGAATAACTGTTGGAAAGATGGAGAAAGAGAGAGAGAGAGAGAGAGAGAGAGAGAGAGAGAGAGAGAGAGAGAGAGAGAGAGAGCGCGAAAGAGAGCAAAGCGTAAAAGTACATATGCACCGGGCATTCGTGTCCATGAACCATTCGACTGATATGAATATTATTGTTACCTATTAGTGTTTTTTCAAATCATTTTGTGTTGTGAGCTATGTTAGTGTGCTTTGGCGTTCTAAATAAAAAAAAAAATAAATAAAGAAAGAAGTTATTATTTAATGGATTGGGGAAGGCGTGTGATAATATCGATTAGTTATTTTATGGTGGTTTTTGACGATTTAAGGGATTTAAAGGATTTAAGGGTTTTAACCACTCCTTTACTTTTACATCGGCCGAGCTTCCGAGCATTCGCTGTAATATTTATTATCTTTTTTCAAGTAAACATTTTCAGGTCAAGCGTAGTTTAAAACGGCAATTATAATAGAATCGAGAGGATGCGATGATTTTGCTCGGATATGAAGTAAATTCGAGGAAAAAGGCGATATTCCGATGTTACTTGTTGTGTATATTGGCCGATAGATTAATAATGTCAATTTAATATGGCTTTCCGTTCTTAATTTCTCCGTCATTTCATTGATCCTAGACATTCTGATATTATACAGACTTACTTATGTAATAATCTTTCAGACCAATATCAATTGTGTATTAACTTTAGTAGTTTGCAGTTTGAAAAGGAATAGTTATTCCGTTACAATATGTTCAATTGCACATAAGTAACGATACAATGTGTGAAACATGACTATACATGTGCAATAATTATAAATTAATTAAGGATTTTTCAGCCACGAAACAATTAACATCGCAAACATTTAACATCACGATATTCCTTAAAAATAAAGCTTAAGTGTTTTGCTTGAAGAATAAAAAATACAGACGGTATATAATACAATTATGTAAGCTTGTAAAAGTCCTATAAAATTTAATCTAATTAAAAATTGCACACGTAACGTAAAAGTTTTATTTGAATCAATTGAAAGTCTGCTTATGTCCACAATTGAAACGTACAGTTGGTTGCAAAAAGTTTGAATAACATCGATAGTTACTTCGCAATTTATTTAAATATGGAAATACTCAGACGAACATAACAGGATAAAACAATGAGAAAGTTCATTTGACTTTTTTTTTTCTCTAAAAAGGATAGACAGTACGGACGAGAGAAAAGATTTCCAGTCAAAAAGTTTCGTCTCTCTGGCTATGCATATATATATATATATATATATATATATATATATAT
>NW_011948415.1:14332991-14343084 GCF_000503995.2 Ceratosolen solmsi marchali
GAGATGAAATTCGGTAAGGCAATTTTCTTTACCGCGTGCGAAATAAATTTACGGCAATTGAAGAAGCATGCTTTGTCGTTTCGGCCCTCTATAAAAAGAAGGCTTGCGATCAGAAGAGGGGGAGGGATGGGTGGGGGTGACGGTGAGGGGATAAAAGGAATTCAGAGAGGGATAGGAAATATAATTGTACGAGTGTGAAAAAGAGTGAAAGAGAGAGAGAGAGAGAGAGAGAGAGAGAGAGAGAGAGGACTTAAAGAGACGAGGAAAAGAAATGGGTTAGGTGGAAATCGAGGTGGATTGAGACGACAGACACAAAGTTTTATCGCATGATCAGATGTAAGTCCGATAGTACATAAAGACAAATTATTGTGGAATGGTGGTGTTTCGATTTTTATATTTCGTATTGCGAAGGGAATGCAACGAAAATGTAATACATCTATAAATGGAAGATCGCGTGATAGATTAATGCGAAGAAAAAAGCTTTAATCGAGGTATATATTGGTGGGAATTTTTATTACGAAGTTAAATTGAGTTTAATTAAGTTTACAGCGTTATTCTGTGATTATTAAGAGAAAGAAAGAAACAGACGTTACAACATTCGTCGTAATATATAAATTTATTTTAGATATAATTATGGTCCCGTTACTTCGCGACATTAATTTATTTTCTTTAATCGCTCCTCGTGGCTATTCATAATAGAAAATACTTCTAAATCAAAATAAGAATCCAGAAAAGATAATTTATAGATTTAAAAAATTGAAATATATTTTTAGGAAAGAAACGTTGATCTTTTCACTGATTATATCGTACTCTTGATAAATTCTGTATTATTTACCTAAACATAAGCAAATTTTTATTTCAAAAGCAGACAATTCATTATGATTGTATACAATTAATCTAAATATACCTTAAATAAAAATATGTACATTACGTGTGTCAGGCGAATGCATATTCATATACATATAAATACATAAACAAAATTAGATAGATTTTTTATTTCCTATTATCATTGTATGGGTATTATTAATTATTCTTTATAAGTAAATACTCCATCTTTATGTTCATTACCGATAGCAAAGGAAAATAGTTGGAAAAGAAAAAAATGTATTGTAAGAGAGTTGTAAAGCTTTAAAGTATAAAAATTCTGAAATGTATAAAAACATTGAGGTTGTCAAACATAAAGCGCAAGTTACGAGATCTTTTATTACGGAAAAAATAGATGCAATTTAAACTACACTCTTATGCTTATGAAAATATGTTTCTTTTTGTTAATAACTTCTTTTGACTGGGAAGAATCGTGTTCAATCCACTCGCAAATAATCTATAATAATATTTCTAATATAGTTTTGGGGCGCCGGTGGAGTAGGAGAAGAGGAAGGGGTCTAGCAGTGGAGACTGGGAGTGCGAGGGTGGAAACACCGAAAGAATACGTTTACAATAAGGGAGTCCCTATTGATCGTCAAACAAGATCTATACACAGGGCGAATAGATGTCGTGGCTTTGCATAACTAAACGTAAAATATCGCGCTCTTCTGGTAGATCAGTCTCTCTCTCTCTCTCTCTCTCTCTCTCTCTCTCTCTCTCTCTCCCTCTCTCTCCCTCTCTCTCTCTTTTACACAAACGCGCACAAAAAAAAAACTACTATTGTCATTGCGCGTTTTTTTTTTTTTTTTTTTTGGAATCTCATAGTCCATCAATTCTAGAAATGAAACTCCTCACATTCGATTTTCGACGTAAGCCACGAATCATCGACTACTCACGCGTATTAAGGTGATCGTATTGCGTGATCTATTTAGAGTCGTTTTTTTTGCGTATCACGATGGTCGGCAGTGTCCGTTAGATCCAGTTAGATTAATTTAATATATTCATGACCGTAATACATATTATATGGAAGTGCTCTATTGTTTCCCGCAAGCTTAAGTGACATTTAAGAAAGAATATCGGTACCTAGCAGGCATTGTTGGGCGCTACTTATCTACTTCGAAATTATCAGGGAATCATTGATTTTACACTGTTTGAAATCAGTTGCTATAATCCCCGCTAAATTCCCCGAAACAGGAAAATAAAGCACGACCAATTGCATCGCTGCGGATGTCATAATGGGCGCTAAATTGCGAGGAGGGAGTGAGAGAGCGAGCGAGAGAGAAGAGCTGCTCCTCTCTCGGCGTCATTAAGTAAAGGAAATTTGCTCGGGTTCTGCGAAACCTCCGACTTCGCGTTCGATGTACGTTTCGCCTATACGGTCTACTCGCTTTGTAATAAGTAGCGCACGATTGGCCTTTACAATTTCAATTTTAATATTTGATTCGAACGATGTTTAATTTGCATTAAACAAAATTGTATTTCGTGCATTAACTCTTACCGTGCCAACTTTATCGCAAAATCTTATTCACACGATACTGAAACTGATAAGACCTTAATTCAAATTCAGATATTACATATCTGAATATATAGATAAGATCAAATATATATTTTGTGTGTGTGTGTGCGCGTGCGTGCGTGTGTGTGTGTGTGTGAATGTACGAACAAGATAAAGAGAATATATATGGACGTTGAAAATTTGCAACTCGCGATGGTGTTGTGTTGAATTATATGTGTCTCAGATTCAATCAACGTTATTAATAATCAGAATTAATACAATTACCTACATTCTTTGTTAAAAACTCAGGAAACAGAAATATTAAAGCAAATTAGGAAATTAAAAATTAAAATTTTAAATGTTCCAGTTGAAAGTGCATAAGATAACTTTTATTCTTTTATGGTATTTAGACACTGAACGACTGCATCTATTCAAACATGAAATGAATAGTTGTGATAGTTATCCGCTTAATTTAAAAGTAAAATCGAACTCGTAATATTTAATGCTCAGTATAAATAAAGTAAAATAATAAGGTTAAAATTTACTAATTCGAAATTACATTTTTACATTGATGATATAAAATTTAAATTTAATCATTTCTTATGACTTCTTTTAAATCTTAACAGAAATCGAGAAAAGGTGAATTTTATTAATTTAATGTACTAAAAAAAAAATAAAATAAAAAAGTTGAATAATAATAAAGTTATTAGAGAATATTAGGGAGAAATTGAAAAGAATTACTTTTTTCTTTTTTTTTTTTTTTGTTTCACTAATAATTAATAAGCTCAATGACGAGAAATTTCTACAATCACCATAAATAATAAATTTTATAATTTCACGTAAGTAATTTAAGATAACAATGAAATTGTAAATTTTATTTTTTATTTATATATCGTCATTAAGCTCATCGTGTCTTTTATTCCTATAATAAACACTTGTAAGCTCATAAAAGATGCAATTGCGTATTTCATTAATATGATGTTAAAGATAATTCGTTTAATCAAGTTAAAATCATACATACTCAATACGCCAGCATTTTAAGAATATTTTCAGCGAGAGTCCGAGTAAAAACACTACGAAGTAAAAATATAAAGAACAACAATAAGCTTTAAAGCAAACACCGCTTTCCTGTAATAGAATAAATTTATTTTAAGCATCTCGTACGTACCACGTTTTTACGTTGTAGATATATATATATATATATATATATATATATATATATATTTATACAAATATATACACACGTGTATTTCATTATGAAAACAAAATCGTGCATTGACAGATTTAGAATTCGAACAAGTTCAAGAAAATAATTAATTAGAAGGAAATATTATTATATAGAATAGAAGGCAATGAAGTTTTAAAGCGCTTGAATTCAAGTAAATATTTAATTAAGTAAATCACTTGCATCAAATGGAGCAAATATTTATTGATTTATTATTGTAAATAACGAAAGAACGTTTGCCTGAAATAATGAAAAGCTCCCCTATTCGAAAAAAAAAATTGATAAAAAATGATTATTTGATTTTTCTTTATTTGTATTTTAGTTTTGTGTTGACACGCACACGCCTATGTACGCCTAAATACTATAATATTTGTGCGTAGGATCGCGTGGCCTCTCTCATGCGCGGGCCTACGTGTAAGCCTGCGCGCGCGTGCGTTGTCGTTTATACGCATGAGTGTAGTATGAATGCGCGTAGCAAATAGAGAAGAATGCGATAATTTTATTCAAAAGCTTTTCTCCATTATAAATGAAAAATCCAATTTCCGATCTTCGGCAAGTATACTTATTTACGATCGACGTCTTGCAGATATAGAGGGAAGAGTGGTAGTCATTCGTCGAGTTCATTTCTTTGACAAGCACGAGGAATTCTTATGTGAATTTACCGTATAAGATATTCAAAGGGAACGGATCCTCCTCCCTATCCTATCCCCCGTCGCATTTGCGTTTCTGCTTGGAAAATTCCGCGGCTCCCAATGTAGCATTTTGCAGAAAAGGGCCACGATTTCCGTTCCTTTGTTCCCCTCGGTTCGCATTTTCACGAGTTCTTGTCCCGACTTTTGTCCAAATGACGAGCCTCGACTTGTATTCGTCGTCCTATTGTGTCCGAGTCGGCCGCGATTTGTTTACGTAACGACATCCTCAACGAGCTCACTCTCAACTTGGCCTTTTCACGCTGAACGCCAGACTCGCCACATGTGAGCGACCAAGAGATTCTCACGACACGTTTAACCGCTGAATTGCCGCTGAAATTTCGCGCCCTTAAATAACGTATGACGAGGGATGACATTTTGTTTGTCTCAAGATGCTGGATTGGCGATTGGTATTCGCACGAAAAACAAATGAAAAAAGCGGAGGATTTGAGGTGAAATTTTAACGATTGAACGATAACGTGAGTAACGTGACGGTAATTTACAGCAACTAAAAGGCCGAATAAATAATATTCTAATAGAGCGATCTAATTATAAATTAACTCGGTATTTCTAAAAGCCGTTTATTTCTAGCCTTTCTTTCTCTCTTCCACAAATGCAGCTTTTATGGCCGCCGACGAAATTCATTCCTTACATCTATTTCAACGACTAGGAGTAATTAAACGCGCGTCGTCAATATTATCGACACGTTGCCGCGTGCGTGCGTGTGTGTGTGTGTGTGAATGTACGAACAAGATAAAGAGAATATATATGGACGTTGAAAATTTGCAACTCGCGATGGTGTTGTGTTGAATTATATGTGTCTCAGATTCAATCAACGTTATTAATAATCAGAATTAATACAATTACCTACATTCTTTGTTAAAAACTCAGGAAACAGAAATATTAAAGCAAATTAGGAAATTAAAAATTAAAATTTTAAATGTTCCAGTTGAAAGTGCATAAGATAACTTTTATTCTTTTATGGTATTTAGACACTGAACGACTGCATCTATTCAAACATGAAATGAATAGTTGTGATAGTTATCCGCTTAATTTAAAAGTAAAATCGAACTCGTAATATTTAATGCTCAGTATAAATAAAGTAAAATAATAAGGTTAAAATTTACTAATTCGAAATTACATTTTTACATTGATGATATAAAATTTAAATTTAATCATTTCTTATGACTTCTTTTAAATCTTAACAGAAATCGAGAAAAGGTGAATTTTATTAATTTAATGTACTAAAAAAAAAATAAAATAAAAAAGTTGAATAATAATAAAGTTATTAGAGAATATTAGGGAGAAATTGAAAAGAATTACTTTTTTCTTTTTTTTTTTTTTGTTTCACTAATAATTAATAAGCTCAATGACGAGAAATTTCTACAATCACCATAAATAATAAATTTTATAATTTCACGTAAGTAATTTAAGATAACAATGAAATTGTAAATTTTATTTTTTATTTATATATCGTCATTAAGCTCATCGTGTCTTTTATTCCTATAATAAACACTTGTAAGCTCATAAAAGATGCAATTGCGTATTTCATTAATATGATGTTAAAGATAATTCGTTTAATCAAGTTAAAATCATACATACTCAATACGCCAGCATTTTAAGAATATTTTCAGCGAGAGTCCGAGTAAAAACACTACGAAGTAAAAATATAAAGAACAACAATAAGCTTTAAAGCAAACACCGCTTTCCTGTAATAGAATAAATTTATTTTAAGCATCTCGTACGTACCACGTTTTTACGTTGTAGATATATATATATATATATATATATATATATATATATATTTATACAAATATATACACACGTGTATTTCATTAGGAAAACAAAATCGTGCATTGACAGATTTAGAATTCGAACAAGTTCAAGAAAATAATTAATTAGAAGGAAATATTATTATATAGAATAGAAGGCAATGAAGTTTTAAAGCGCTTGAATTCAAGTAAATATTTAATTAAGTAAATCACTTGCATCAAATGGAGCAAATATTTATTGATTTATTATTGTAAATAACGAAAGAACGTTTGCCTGAAATAATGAAAAGCTCCCCTATTCGAAAAAAAAAATTGATAAAAAATGATTATTTGATTTTTCTTTATTTGTATTTTAGTTTTGTGTTGACACGCACACGCCTATGTACGCCTAAATACTATAATATTTGTGCGTAGGATCGCGTGGCCTCTCTCATGCGCGGGCCTACGTGTAAGCCTGCGCGCGCGTGCGTTGTCGTTTATACGCATGAGTGTAGTATGAATGCGCGTAGCAAATAGAGAAGAATGCGATAATTTTATTCAAAAGCTTTTCTCCATTATAAATGAAAAATCCAATTTCCGATCTTCGGCAAGTATACTTATTTACGATCGACGTCTTGCAGATATAGAGGGAAGAGTGGTAGTCATTCGTCGAGTTCATTTCTTTGACAAGCACGAGGAATTCTTATGTGAATTTACCGTATAAGATATTCAAAGGGAACGGATCCTCCTCCCTATCCTATCCCCCGTCGCATTTGCGTTTCTGCTTGGAAAATTCCGCGGCTCCCAATGTAGCATTTTGCAGAAAAGGGCCACGATTTCCGTTCCTTTGTTCCCCTCGGTTCGCATTTTCACGAGTTCTTGTCCCGACTTTTGTCCAAATGACGAGCCTCGACTTGTATTCGTCGTCCTATTGTGTCCGAGTCGGCCGCGATTTGTTTACGTAACGACATCCTCAACGAGCTCACTCTCAACTTGGCCTTTTCACGCTGAACGCCAGACTCGCCACATGTGAGCGACCAAGAGATTCTCACGACACGTTTAACCGCTGAATTGCCGCTGAAATTTCGCGCCCTTAAATAACGTATGACGAGGGATGACATTTTGTTTGTCTCAAGATGCTGGATTGGCGATTGGTATTCGCACGAAAAACAAATGAAAAAAGCGGAGGATTTGAGGTGAAATTTTAACGATTGAACGATAACGTGAGTAACGTGACGGTAATTTACAGCAACTAAAAGGCCGAATAAATAATATTCTAATAGAGCGATCTAATTATAAATTAACTCGGTATTTCTAAAAGCCGTTTATTTCTAGCCTTTCTTTCTCTCTTCCACAAATGCAGCTTTTATGGCCGCCGACGAAATTCATTCCTTACATCTATTTCAACGACTAGGAGTAATTAAACGCGCGTCGTCAATATTATCGACACGTTGCCTACCGAAGACGAATCTTTAAATAGAGAGTGGCGGTGTGGTAGTAAGATTTTCGCCTTTCATCGACTGGCGTTCATCTTTCATGTCTCTCGAGTGATTTTCCACCTCGTGAAAATCGCGAGTCCAAAGTCTCGGGCGTCCGTGGCGTTATCAATGCTCGCGCCTTGCATGTGCGATAAATGTCATAGATCGTGCGACAAAGTGCGTTAACGGTCGCGATACGCTTGTTCTCCACATTCGCGGCGCTCAATAATAGCTTTTTCAAGACTTCGATTGGACGTGGTGTTCCCCTTTTTTTTTTTTTTTGCAGATTCTTTCGCAGAAGTGCTGTATTTATGCATGTAAGAGTATTTTCTTCGTTACGTCGCTCGACAGCTGACGACGTATAGACATTTTACGTAACAACGTGCATGCATTAACGATCCACGGAAAATTCGATCTTTACACTTGAAAGTATTTGCGCGTACTTGCTAAATGTTCTAATAAGTAATAACAGCCGCGGTCGGACATCATTCGTCGCCGTTAATTGAGGTAAAATGGATATATAATGGGTGTTTAGGGACGCATTGAGTCGAAGAGAATCTTGGCTCAGACTATTGGGATCTATTATATAATCCAATACGATGCTTTTTACATGTCAAATGAAGCATTTGTTTGGATTTGAAAAATGCTTAGACATTCGAGGGATTCGAAAATATGCTTTTTTTTGTTTTTTTTTTTGTTTTTTTTTTGTTTTTTGTTTTTTTGTTTTTTTGTTTTTGTTTTTTGTTTTTGTTTATTTGTTTTTTGTTTTGCTTTGCTTTCAATATGGATACGATATCCGTAATTCTTCTGGCATTTTTATAGATACGACGGATCTCGTACATCAAATCATAGCGATTTGAAATTACGACTCCGCACTCGAAGATTAATAAATGTAACAACTAGTGCTTATATTACTCTTAATGCCTACATCACACAAGACTTAAGATTACGACGTGGCTTCAGCATGCATCGATTACAAAGCTCTTTGTTGTGGTTTTTGAAAATCAACGCTTCAAATCCATTCACCCGTTATGTGAATCCGTAAAACATTCTCTCGGACATTTGACGAAGGTTAATCCAATCATTTGTTTGTACTACCACGACACTTATGCGATAGTTTCTTCATCTTTTTTCTTTTCTTTTTTCTTTCATTTTCCACATCTATGTGCTTTGGCTTGGAGTAGAGAAATTGTCATACCGTAGAGCCTATTAAAGTAATTTTGTCAAATTACGTTTCGCTTAAAAAGTGAAGCGAAGCATTACAATGTTGTATTCGATAAAATATGAATGCTAAGCCAATGAAGATAGGCGAGTAAGCAATGTAAATATAATAAAGTATAGGGAGATTGTGTTTGAATATGGGAATGCGTGAGTATGTGGACGATGAGAAAAGAGAAAGAGGATGAAAAATGGAGGTAACCAAGCGCATGTAAAAACGTTGTGAAAATATTGGAAATATTGTTAGAAAATTTAATAGATCTTATTGATGCTAATAAATTTGAATATGTTTCATGTTTATAATTAATAATGTGCGTGTATGTGTGAAAGCAAATTTCCTATATAATATAATAATAACAAATACAAATTATACGTCATATTGAATTAATTTGTAGGATATTTCTCCGAATGTCATATACATGTACTTTATTATCTCTATTCATCAATAAATTTAATTCTATTGCAACAGTTATTCTGTACTTTAACTAATAAGTTAAAAAAAATTAAATTATTATCGTTTAAAATAATTTACAATTATAATATTCATTAATAATAGTAGCGTGATACAGTTTTTAATTACCAGTATTATGGAGATAATAAAAATGAAAATGTTTATTTTGAATAATGAAAATAAAAGCGCTGAATTAGACGTTAGAGGAAAATTACGTTTAAAATATCGTTTAGTTTATAACAATAATAAAATGGATCTCAGGTGTTTAGCGTTAATTCAATTTTCTTTTAAATAAATTTACCATATATATATATATATATATATATATATATATATATGGTAAAGAATCGAAAATGGACACACAAACATATATAAATATATATATTTCATAAAGCATAAAAATAGATTTCGATTTTTGTTAAAAAAGCGAGAGTATCTTATTTGTTGTCTTTTTATATTTTTATTTATAAAATCTTATTTTTGTAACAAATAAATTGAACGTTATAATTATTTTTTTTACTTAATAATGAAAGATAGGATTTTCTTTCTTAACCAAAAATTGAAAAATATTTTTACACCAAACAATCGTTAATTATATTTAGTTTTGCATGAAAAAAACGTCGTTTGATAATAAATAATGTTGACCACTGATTATCGCTCAACCTTCGGTTGTAGTACCAAGTCGTAAATGCTGAAAATATTATAGTTAGTTAAACTCATTTTAATAAAATGAGTAATTATTAATTTAATTATTTATTATTTATTATTATTATTATTATTATTATTATTATTATTATTATTCAAGCGAATGGCCACCGAATGCTATTATATTTATTTAATATAGAAAAAATGTTCAAATCAATTGTAAAACAAATAAAATTTTTTTACGTTTGAAACCATAAAATCGACGATAAAATTCTTA
>NW_011948415.1:14343102-14352628 GCF_000503995.2 Ceratosolen solmsi marchali
GGAAGATGGTTGTGAACATCTTAAACGGTTTTACGAAGATACAATAAACATGTCACTTGTTTTTCAGTCTCCTACAATATATTTCAAAACGAATGAAATTGGCTAGCTAAGGTAGCTAGCTTCCTTGTAAGTCATCTAAGCTTGTGGCAGCGGTAAATAACGTCTAGTGGGTCACGTGATTACATAGAAGTCTTTAAACATAGGTGATTTCGCTTGTCAGCGTTCATTCTCATATTGAATATCGAAGGCTTTTTTCCTTTAAATGTTATAATCCCTTTGAACATTTTTCTAATTAATTATTTATTTCTCTTTCTATTTAATCGACATTTTATTACTATTTAAGAGAATTGTCACAGCTTTTAAAGTTTAATCTTACGTTTACTTTCCCAATAAAAAATATCCTTATACGTATGTGTGTGAGTTAAAGTATTATTATTATTATTATTATTATTATTATTATTATTATTATTATTATTATTATTATTATTATTATTATTATTATTATTATTTAATACTAATAAGACTCTTTTTCTTTTATGGTACAACAAGTTAGACGAATAAATTAAATTTCTATGATTATTGTAAATATATATGTAAATATATCATAAGTATTAAGGAATTGAAAACAGAATACAAATACAATGAACATATAGAGTGTTTTGCAAAAAAAAAAACTTTTTTAATTAATTAAATTACAAATCAATGCAACAGGATTATCAAATAACTTTCATGAGTATACACAATCTTTATATTTTATTTTTATTGTAAAAAATTGTACAAGTAATGCTTCGATTACAATGCAATAAAGCTAAGAATCAGCAAATTTAAGAAAATCAATTTATAAGAGAACAGTTGAATATTCGAACGACGAAAGGTTTGCTTTTCGCTACGTACAATAATTTTCTTATCATATAATCGATATCACCATAGAGTCGCGTAGCTCAGCTATTCAATCACTGTCTGTAGTAAAATTTAGACACAATTCTTTCAATATTCCTACTGAAATTTTGCAAGCTTTTTGTCAGCCCGAGTCTTTAATTGATTAAAAATCCATAGCAGCCATAGAATTCCATAGAAAAATCTACGATTGTCTTTCACCTGAATATTGAAATTTGAAATTCCAACCGCCGTATTGGAGTAGACATGGAACCGCTTATGCACTTATGACTTACAATACATTTGACTCGCAATATGAGCTTTAAACGCAACTGCCAAGGGCTGTCTCTCAATTAAGATGCAGCACAATTCGTACAAGATCTCTTATAAGAAAGATAATTGAAGAAATACATCCGTTAAATGGAACGCGATTAGTTATCGAGGAATTAATTAATGAGCTACCGAGGATTGTATAGAAAGTTTATTCAGCTTATCCTCTGGCCTAATTACGATAGCATGGAATAGCATACCAAGTTTAAACTTACATTTACCTATGATAATGTATTATTGTGCAAACAGAGAGAGAGAGAGAGAGAGAGAGAGAGAGAGAGAGTAGTACAAATAGAATAGTAAAACAATTTATTTTAATTTATTTGTTATCGATATTTCAAAGCCATTAGTCAATTATCATCTAATATCGTATAGTTTAACATCTCATATTTCCACCAATTGTCCGTGACGAATGCTTTCTCTGAAAACGCTTATTTTCTCATATTGGAATGCCAGGGTGTTAGAGTAGCCGTTGCCTGGAGTATCCACTTACTATTGGCGCCATTAGCAAATTGCCCGAGGAGATTAATTCGCCATCCGATATCGGGCCCGTGAGACCCGTGAATTACGCATATATACGAGTATTCCGATAAAGAACATGCAAATCGAGTTTATTTTACAAAATCTCGCAAATATAAATGTTCATAAATCATAAATGACCATATCATATTGTTAGTTTTGGAATTAATAAATAGATGGTTCGTAAGATATGTAAGTATGGTTAGTTTATATTTGATGGGAATTTCGAATTCCGATGTTTGTTAAAAGCTGATGTTTTATGACGTTGAGTCCACGATTTAGCTTTCACGGTAAATTCAATTTTTCTAAATTCATATGCACAGAGAGATTCTTCTATTAATATTAAAATGTATGCATTTTATCGAACTATTGAGTTTCAAGGCTCGCGCTTTATTGCAATAGTCATTTGTAAGTAAAGCGCGATAAGGAATGCCATAAAATATTTATAAAGCCTTATTAATAATAAAGAAAATGCATAAGTACAAAAGAATAGTAGATAACGTTGGTGCGAGATACACAATAGCAAATATTTTATATCCCTTCAATGCTCTTTCAATATTTGTTTCCTAACAGTTTTAATAAACTGCACGTTATTTTCATATCATATACATGTCATTGTCATATTTAGAAATATTATAAATAGTAATGTCATAAACAGATGCATAGATCTGGAAAAGAGAAGAAGAAAATAGTGTACGAAAAAAGAAAAATAAAAAAAAAAATTGGAAATATAATTTTGAAAGTTCGTAGTACATATAGTTTTTCAATCATACGACATTCCTGATGTTTTTCTAATTTTATTCTTCATAAAAATGTCGAAAAGATATGGATTTCAGTTGTGTTAAAAAAAAAGAATATTCTATCATGATAAGTATACATTTTCAAATGTAGAAAAAAAAAAAAGAAAAAAAAAGAGAGAAAAAAAAAGAAAAGAACAGATTTAGTAAAATTTCAAGAAACATCATAACAATGGCTTTATTATTTTAACGAATATTTTAGAATTATGAGTTTGATCAATTTTATTTTGGAATGACGAAGCTTGTATGGTAAACATTTAACTAATCAAATGAAAATGTTCTAGTCGCTAATAATAAGCGGCAGAATATTCCAACTCTATTTGTCATTGAGGACGATAAGTTATGTTATAAAGGCCCAATATCTAGCGGCCCAAAATACTTTTGTTGTGTTATCCAAATATGCCGTTGATTCGCGTCTGTTTTTTTTATTTCCGTGTCTATGTCATAAAAATAGAGTAAAGTTTTTAGTTAGACGTTTTTTATTCGATAAACATTGTTTTCCGTTCCATAAAGACGTTGGAGGAGAGCACGTTTTATAGTAAAATCTTAAAATTTTATTTCAATGTTTTACGATGTCGGTTCGTAGAAAGCGTAATATCTTTATCAAAGATCTTTCCACAATAAGAGCATTTTTTTGTACTCTGAAAAATATTTTCATAAATTAGCAGAAATAAAAGAATTGTTTTTTCTTTTTTCCTTTTCTTTCTTCTTCTGCTACTACTGCTGCTGCTGCTGCTGCTGCTTTTTTTTCATTTTTCTTTCTTTTTTTTTTTTTTTTTTTTTTTTTTTTTTTTTTTTTATCAAAGGTATGTTCTCATGCGTAAAAAAATCGTGCAATCGAACGTGTCAATACAATGGTATAAGAAGTTCTTATTTCAACGTTAATAATTAATAATGCACTATTAAACGTATAATCTCGATTATGGAATATTTAAGTAAGCCAGACGCAACCTGGAATAATGTCGATTAGAATAGGGAATACAAGAGCCATTCGCCGCATCGTATCAAGCAACACGAGCGAGAGAGCACGCCATCATAAGTACGTAATATATACTCGGAGAGAGTTATCCAAGCAACGTTCCATTACCATTACCAATACATTTGTTCTCCCTATGCGGCATTCAGAGGCGATCATTTAAGCGCATAAAGTACGCGTCGCTTTAAAGCAAAAACTGCATCTTTATACGATGAGCCATAAGCTGTCGGAAAAATGCATTGTGCTTTCACAGCTAAAAACGTGAAACGGTAAAAATTCGCTGACTGCATTGTTCCTTAGATGACTTAGAGAATGTCGGCGTTACGTAACGGGGCTAAGGCAACGTTATTTACGTGCATTGGCGCGCTGCACGTAAATTCGGCTTATTCGTAAGTGCTGAAAGCTTTTAGGCCGCACGCGACTGCCGGAGCTTCGTGGCGACGTCACTGTGTATCCGTAAACAAGCTACGTGATTCGACTGCTTCCTTGGGCATTCGTTAGATCGAGGTATCGATCGAGGGGAAGCGAGAACGAGATGTCCACGGGAACTGCCAAAAGTCCAATTCGAGCGGCATTCGAGCTGGCATTCGAGCCGGCAATTGCTATTCGAAACTAAATCCAGATAGGAGGTCATTAAGTATGCGCAGCTGTTACGTGTCGACGCGAAAGGATCGCCAAATGTCGTGAGGCGAAGGAAGAAATGGCGAAGTAGGACTTTGTGGATGTTATCCATTTTTGCTAATATATCGGTCAGCGTCTTATTCTTTTCACAGTTTTTAGTTCGCTTTGCCGTACGGACACTCATGCTGCATTTATGAAATAGTGACAGACGTGAGAGAGGTAGGGGGAGGGGGGGGGGAGGTAGTAGATGCGTGCTTAGAGTAAAATGTTATCCGATGACAATTTTACAATGATCTTTCAAAGTAATGAATGTATAATAATAATAATAATAATAATAATAATAATAATAATAATAATAATGGTATATAGCAATGTATTTACTGTTGTGCAATCGCCATGATAATTATTGAAGAATTTTAAAACAGTCGCCTAAAAGTAAAGGAATAAATACCTCGAGTATTAGTTCATAAGCATAATATTTCTGACAAAGCAATTGATTCATTTTTCAATAGAATTTTTATGCTTTCTTCTTATTCAAGGACCAAGTAACGCGAATTACTATTAAAACGAAGAATATATAACAGTCACGGGAGACTTAACTTCAGCTTCTCATTATAAATATTATTATCGCTATTATTTACGAATGAAAAGAACAGAAAAAAAAGAGAAAAAAAAGTATACAAGACGATTCCAGTATTAAAAATTGGATTTATAATATTTAAATATTACATTATCGATAAGACATTTGCAAAAACACTTATTACTCACAGTTGTCTTATGTACTAATTTTTTATCTTATTATTCTTTCACTATTAATACAATAATATTAAATCTAATTATTAGTCCTTTTGTTGATTATTATATTTGAAAATAAATGCGGTAACCCTATTAATTTTCATTTCTCTCGTCTCTAATAAAACTAAATTTTTAAACTTTTTAAAGTGAATCTCTGTGCTACAGATTAAGATTTTCAACATAGATTTTTCATCCATTATTCGTTTACATAGCCAATTCGTGAAAACAGGATGGCAACGTTTTCTTTTGCGGTATTTTCTTTCTACGGATGACTTGATGATTTTTTCCGAGATTATCGTCGTATTTCATAAGTATTTTCTTTTATCATTTTTTTCCCCTTTAAATAACATAGTAAAAAAAAAAAAAAATACTAATATTTCAGTTCCAAAATGTTTTCCCATTAAAATGGAATTCCTTGAATATTCAACAAATTTGAATGCATTTTCAATGCAGTTTTCCTTAAGTTTTCATTTAATAAACACAAATTATAGCAATGAAATAATTGAATACAGTTCTTGTCAATATCGTGTTTTTTGTATTTAAGTGTTATGAAAAATTTTTTTTTTTTTACTAATATATATAATATATTCGAATGATCATATAATAATTCAATTAATTTATTGAAGTATTTAGTAAAAATTCTATGCAAGAATAATTTTTCTTATGCTATATCAAGCGATTAATATGCTTAAATCATTATTTTTTTTAGACAATGAATAATAAAATATGGTATTAAGAATGTTTTCACTGCTTACTATTATAGTAGAATAATGTGAATTTCTTTTAAAATAAAATATTAGAATATTATATTCAAAGGTACATATTAATTTTTTTTTTTTTTTTTTTTTTTGTTAATTCGAGACACTTAAGGAATAGAAATTTATCTGTTCTATTAAATATGTGTTTGCCTTGGAATATAATATTCTAATATTTAATATTCATTGGATTTAAATTTTTATTTAAACGATTATTTATGCAAATAATAATAATTTGCTCAGTTTTGTAGTCTTTTTCGGAAATATCATTTACATAACAATTTTTAAACCTTCAAATAGTGTGTAATTTTAATTTATATTGCCTAAGAAAGAATTTATATTTAAAAATGAAAAAATATTCGCAGAATTCCATGAAATTTTCATTATTCGACTTGAGTTAATAAATACTTTTTGACTGATATTAATGTTATATTAGGGAGAAGAGATTAGCAGATAGCAATTTTTATATTAGCGAATTAGCATCGTTTATATTTAGAACAGAAATTTTTTTTAATTTATCTGTATTATAAAAATTTATTACAAAATTAATCATTAACTCAATAAAGCTTCGTTCTCTGTTTCTCTATCGCATTTATGTTATTACATGCAATTGAAGACTCTTGAAAGACATGTGTATTTGGATGCATTACACTCAAATTGTTTAAACTAAACTGATGTGAAATTCAATTTGTTGTTGTTCAAAATATGTGAAATCAGTTATTAATGAAGGAAATATTATTTCTATGCAACTTGGTTTTTGAATTAACTTTAAATATTCGTTGAAATTCTTGCCTCTCAAGTTCAATCGCCGTTATAAATTTCTAGATAAGCATATGAGATTTGTATTGAAATCTCGAAATTTACGTGAACATCATTAATGTTAGTTTGAAATTCAATTCCTCAAAAAGATAACTCTTGGCTCTATTGTGCTAATGACTGAAACGGCTACTAAGGCATAAGTTGAGAACTAGGAGACTGTAGTTGCGACGTAACATATTTATCACGTGAAATTCGTGTGTAGTTTATTTTTCATAATTACTTGATTCGTAAGATGCGTAAGATTTATGATCTCTATCGCAAAGTGCGTATTCAAAAATATTGTATATAATTAAAATTCTTGAAATTTTTTTATCAAGCGTTTCTCATTTTATTCAACAAATTATCATTAGCAATACGTATCATTTGAACTTAATTACCCGATACTCTTTAATCGATGTGACTGGCTTAACAACTTAAAAAAAAAAAATTTTTTTACATATATTTATCTATTAAAAGATAAAAGAGAATTAAAAACGGGGAGAATTAAAGAAGGGATTATTCATAAATCATTAAGAATAGAATAGTTTAATTAATAAATGTATGCTTTTATAATTGAAATTTTTAGTTATATGCATATCTACGCTAATTATAATATATTTAAAACTAATAATATATATATATATATATATTGCAGGTTTTATACAATCAATAATGATGGTCAATGGTTTATTTATTATTAAAATCGCACTCTATTTTTTAAAGTTTTTTTAATTTACATAGATTTGTAGTAGCCTCAACCAAAGTACAGCTATCTCGTATGTTTTTAAAATTATATTTTCAATATTTGCCAAATTATTTGACAATTTAACAGCACATAAAACGTATTAGTTAAAATTGTCTATGTTTTTTTTTTTGTTTTTTTGTTTGCATAATTATTAAATCTTAGTATTAAGATAGAAAAAATAAAGAAACGCTTAATATACTATAATTTCTAGAAATTTATTTATATTCTCTTGCAGATCCAGTCAAGGAGCGAGATATTTATGGCTATGTCATTTAAAAAAATATTATTACGATAAATTCATCGTAGCAGAAATAAAAAATTTAAAGAAAATTTTAAATAATCGATATGGTCATGCATATTTTAAAACTGGATGTGTGCATTTGATGGTATCAATAAGATGAATACTTCAAATAGTGAAAATTGTCGATATTATGCTATAGTAAAAATTTTTATCTTGATATTTATTAATATTACATGTTATAAAGATTACACGAATATAAAAAGTTATTTTATCATATATTTTGTAAAGTTCACGATATAAGTACTTGCACAGTAAATGCCGGATACAAAGATTAAATAACAAACGTTGGAATATTATCATCTTTCAAATAAGCTTTTCTACGTTCGAATATATCGACTCCCGTCATCAGTTATACTGAATATTTAATATTATTTTCTTTCAATAAGTATAATACAAATACATCTTTGAAATATTTATTATTTAATCATTTCGACGATTTAATCTGCATAAACAGTTTTTGTTATATATTTGTAAAATATATGCGCTCACAGGCATGAAATAGTAAGTACGATAGAAAAATAATTCTTTTACAATACAAATATAATACATCAAGCGTTAAAAGAATTAATTATTTAAGTAATAATATAACGGATGAAATAAGATAATTGTGGTACATAAATTATGATTAAAAAGATGTAGATGCTTGGGAAAATGTTTTATATATTTAGTTAGTATTTTTTAGAAACGATGAAAATACTGCGTAGAAAGTAGAATACGTTCTGCATTAAAGTTTGTAGTCCGCTTCTTATAAATAGTCGTTAAACACGTTCTTATCAATAGTATTTGTATATCAGGAGTTTCATTAAATAGACACGTTAATATATTGAAAGAGTTTTTAAAGAAAAAAAAAATTTATCTTTCTTTTTATTAAAATGTTCTTTTGAAAAGAAACCCTAGATGGAGAAACATACAAATTCAAGGATTTTCAACGAATTTAAAATAGAAGCGGAAAATATATCCACACATGCGTCTGTGTGTGTGTTTAATGTATTTTATTCAATTTTAATTTAACTAATTACCACTTTATTAAAAATAGATAAATATGTATTTCATTATAATTTTTAATTTTCAACCTAATTGTCTTATTAATGAACTATCAACCTATTGTTTAATATAATTTATAATAATTAATATTTAATTAAATTATTAATATTTAATGATACGATTATTAAAAATTGAATAATTAAGATAAACTTTGAAATTATTAAGAAAATTTGAACGATATACTAAGCAAATAGAAATGCAATATCAAATTGATCAACATCCAACAAAACATACAATTTCATATATCTCATCAATTTATTTATGCAAATAAATTAATTCAACTATAATGTAGACACGCGCTCACACACGCACACACGCATATATATATATATATATATATATATATATATATTGTACAACTACATTCAGTATTAGTGCATAAATTTAATTAAAAATTAATGTTGTTAATTGTAAAAGTAAAAAAAAAAAAAAAAAAAAAAAAAAAAAAAAGTAAAAAAAAAAGAAAATAAACAAATAAAGCAAACTGTCAATAAGATAACACGTAGCTATAAATATATCGGTAATAATAGATATTACATTATTCATTGTATTTGTGGTGGAAAGTGACATTTGATAAGTGCTTGCATTGAACAGCAAGCGGAATGGACAGCACTTATAAACGTCGTACTTGGTTATATTATAATTTATATAGTGATAGTTAAAAGTGCTTATAGAACAAAAGACCCGATTTTATGTAAAAATACAATAATGTTGTGTTCAACTTATTCACGATGTTTCATAACAATTTACAAAGAGCAATGAATATTGCTGGAACTGCATTTTCATACTTGCTATGAAAACTGCAAGACCAGTTGGTCTAGTTGGCAATAGCTGCAGACTATCACTACCAACTGCAAATGCTTCTATGAAACACTACGAAAACCTATCGACCAAATCCCAATAATAGGATATACCGCGCGTATAATGATATATATATATATATATATATATATATATATATCAATTTGA
>NW_011948415.1:14352638-14354738 GCF_000503995.2 Ceratosolen solmsi marchali
TCCCCCCCTAATTGCGGATGATTATACGACTATTCCGTGCTTCGTCGAGATGTTCCACTAAGCACTTAATAAGCTGGCGGAATTTGATAACCGAGATACGTTGCTCTGGATACCGAGGCCTCAGGAGCAATATATAATAGCTGAATGAGAAACAATGTAATAGCGGATGGGTTGGCGAGGCAGGCGCTTTAACAGAAATTTACACAAGGCCAATTCGTGATAGGTATTTAGATCACTGCTTGATGGCTTGAACTGAAATTCAACGGCAAAGGGCACGTAATCGTAAAGACAACCATCGGACCATCGCATAGAGAATCCCCCTACTCCCTAAGACTCACCCGTACATACAAAACTATTTGCCAAACGGGCTTGAGGATTTTCTTGAGGGTCTCAAAACTTATTAAGTGTCGTTTGCAAATGCAACTTTATACAGCCGCTGCTGCTACTTACCAGTAAAATATGTATTTCGAATGATGTAGGGTATTGCTTCTACGAAGTCAAGCCCCAACACTTCTCTCTCTCTCTCTCTCTCTCTCTCTCTGTGCCGCATGCTTTATTAACGCTAAGTACTGTACTTTACGATCCGCGAGCGTTTATTTTTAAAGAAAGAAAAAAGCCGAGGACTGGGAGCGCTACCCATATATAATTCTTTTTATTGCGAAATAGATTTTAGGCGCAGTACGGCGCAATTGTAAGGAGAGGAAGGGACAATTTACGTGCCGGCATTTATGAAATCTCGCCACTCATAATCTTAATAATAAAGCGGTGGCAGTGATAAGGCCATTGACGTCACTCATTTCATAAGCATCGAAATGTCTAATGTCCCGCTAAGTGTCGACGATAAAGTGCGCGAGCTTGCACGCTACGTCCCAAGCATGAAAAAAAATAACGAATTTACATTTGTTTGTATGTATATCCGGTACTTTTACTTTAAAAGGATTATAGACATAGCGCGCGCGCGCGCACCGTCCATGACACTCGGCTCCTAATTAATTTACCTTTGACAGCGATCCGCAACGATTTCCGTACGACCATTTCTGAATAACTAGCGGACTTAAATACAGTGATTGTCGAGTGTCGAGGCCATTGCTGCGATGCGAGAACGCGGCGGCTTCGCGACGACTTCGCGACGACTCTGGTGAAAGTTAAGTTTGTCGGTCTCTCACGCCGACGTTATCGCGCGTTTTGCGTCCGTCAAGCGGGCATTCCGCACTTCGTGCATTAACGCACGCTTCTCTTCTCGCCTTATTGTTGTTATCCTTGCAGTCGCGATTTCTCATGGCTCCCCGACTCTTCCTTTTAATTCCCCTTCGCCCTCCTCTGTGTCCTTGAACTTGACGACGTACGCAGGCGAGGCGGACGCCTCGCGTTTCACGCTGCTCTGTTCTTTGACGTCAATCACTCGTCACTGCGACAGGGGCACTCGGTGCTCGGGTGGAGGTGTAGTAGCGCCGGACGGACTGACGCGTTATCCGGAATTTCGTATTCTTCGCGATTTTCGCCGACGTGAATATTATGTTTGGCTGAAGTTGCTCGAGCTATGCCGCGCGTCCTTACCTAAACCGCTTAGGCTCCTCCGCTCATAGGTTTAACAAAGACAAATGCTAGATTATCTGTGATGTCGCTTTGCGTTTATCATCTTGTTTCCTCGTGGAGTCGCTATAGGGCTACATAGGAAACTACAAGTTAAAGCATTTTTCCGTCGTAACTGGTTTCAAAAAGAATATTTCTGTTGTTGTTGAAAAAATCCATAATTTTTAAGCATCGGAAAGTCTTGCGCAAATTACTTAATCTCGGATGACAGTGAGTATGCGGCTGTACTAGTATTACGTAAGATGTATTGTTTTACATCGTGCAATATGATATTTGAAATCTCGAAGAAACATATACATTTGGATCAAAAAATATTTTAATGCATAAAAATGATTACGCTTGTAAAAATTTTAATAATATATTCATCGAGGAATGGGCAATAAAATTACCGCGTTCAAAATTAAAATGTGACATTAATGTTAGAATAATTCACAAAAATAAGGATTTTAATTGTCTTTTCCCTTTCCTCACCCCCCCCCCCCCCCCCCCCCCCCCCCCCCCCCCCCC
>NW_011948415.1:14354863-14405516 GCF_000503995.2 Ceratosolen solmsi marchali
CAAAGTTCATTTTATAATACAACTTATAATGGACTCGCGTGTGTTTGCTGTTGTTGTTGTTGTTGTTGTTGTAGTTATTGTTTTTCTATTTATTGTTTTTTGTTTTTTTCTTCGTTCTCACGTTGCGTGGCTCTGTGTGTGCACGTCCCGCCACATGCACCCGCAAACATATAAATTTCGTATTTATTACTACTTTTATTATTATTTTTTATTTGGTTTCATGAAATATAGCGTTATCTATTTTAAGTTGGTGGTTATTTAACGCACGGCAATTCGATACGAAACGATTTTATGCGCGTCCAGCTTATAGACTTCCGTAAAATGATTTATAAAGAAAATCCGATAGCGTGAAATTTTTAAATTTATAGAAAAATTGCGCATCGTCATGATCAAGATACGTATTTAGGTAAAAGAAAATATATTCCTTAAATAATTCGCGTGCATTCAATTCTTTAAAAACAATTTAATAAAAAACACAATTGAACGATAAATACGCAATACATACTCGTTTTTAATCTTATTGATTGTTCTTTCTCATTGTTTATTTTGCAGTAAAAAGTAAAAGTCACGTTCAAATATGTAAAATTAATTTTAAGCAAGAGGAGAGTACTCGAAGTAACGTCAGGTCCTACGGAAGACAGAAGGGCGGAAGAGAGGAAATCTGTAAAACTTTGATGGAAAAATTAATAGGGTAGAGAAGTCGTTAGCGTTAACATTAACATAATAACCAATTGACTTGCTTTTTTTTTTTTTTTTTTGCAAACCCAAAGTCCGGAGTATGTAACGAGCCGTGCATTTTTCCACTAGACAGGCGTGATCGAGCGGAGGGGCTGAAGGAAAATGAAAAAAAAAAGATAAGAGAATGGCTCGAGTCAAATAAAGACACCAATACGCATATATACACACGCATCTTTATTACAGAGGTACGTTATAAAAAAAAAAAAAAAAAAAAAAAAAAAAAAAAAAAACAGAAGAATCGACGAGCAATGGCTTTATAACAACAGAGATATTGTGTCGTGTAGCCATTGGCAGAAAGGTCAGACCAAAAAATACGACGAATTTGTACGTGACTCGCAGCCGAATGGTCGAAATGTTGTTGAAAGAACGGTCGATGGCGTTATTTCTCGGACCCGCGGGCGTCTCGCAGAAGCCGCGGAGGCGCTTCGCGGAGACCCTGGGACATCGAATTCCGACGTCTCAGGGACCATACGAATATGACCTTCGAGGACACGGGCCTACGAGGTTGCAGTAGCGACCCGATTATGTCGGCTAATAGACCGATCACGGACGACGCTCCTCTTCCACCCAAATCCTTGCAGATTTTGCAGCTCTACCGTCGTATCCCAACTCCCGCCACAATAATCGGGTCTTCGTATTCTTCGGCCGTCAAGAGGAAGGACGAGAGAGAGAGAGAGAGATTCGACATGCGAATGAATGCGTGCTACTTTACCAATGTATCCGCGTACTTTTCGCCCATTCGCTTACGTAACGAGATTTATTATTATACCTAGTCGGAGAATTATTAATGATGAGTTCGCGCCTTTATCATCCGCTTGATATAGTGCGTAATTCTGGTACGCACGACGATTTATAATTGCTTCTACCCCCCCCCCCCCCCCCCCCCCCCCGGGGTGTTTCACCAAATCGCCAACCCCCGCGGCGTTCAGTTTCCTTGCAGCGCTATTCTGCAGTGTTGAAGCCACCGTTGTGACTAACTACTACACTGTCGTCTCCGTGCAACATTATTTTCATATTACATTGAACGATCGCAATTGGATACTTTACTCGCGATAAAAGCCCAAATTCCGTCTACGCATTAAAAATAGTTAAAGACAGTCGAGTATTATCTTTGTGAACTCACGGCCTTAAGTAGACTAAGCGAACTCTGCAACTCACCTGAAACATAAATAAACGTAAATAATTAAAATAATTACTAAACCGTCGGGGTGAAAATATCATACAAACGTAAAGTTAATTAACGTAAATTTAGCTGTGATTTAATTTCACAGCCAGCTGTCCAATTTTACGCTTAATCATCTAAATGTAATAGCAACCTGCCGATTACAATTACAATTTAATTACAATTTCACATCTCTTAACAAGAGCGAAACAAATAACCATTCTTACTTTACTGTTTATTTGTAAATAAAGGAGGACTCGAAACGGGCATTTATAGTATTTACGATAGTTGGTAATAGAGAAATATTTTTTTCCCTGAATATTCCATGTTTTCTCGGTTTTCTCTCGTCCTTCAAATAACATTCACACTAGTTTTATGTGCGCAAATAAATTATTATAATTATTATAATAAATCTTAGGTGTAAGAGATTATTGTATAAGATTATAAATTTGTTTTACATTACGATTATAACAAATACGTTTTATCTTTCCTTCGTTTTTTAATGATTATTTTAATTTATTAGACAATTTTATTTGTCACGATGGTAGATAGGTATTACGTAAAAGTGAGAAATATCTTATTGACAAAACGGCAAAGCCTTCAAGTTCAAAGCGTTCAAATTCAAAGCGATACAAGATTATATTGTTTTGAATAAAGAATGCACTGCATAACTAACGCTTCTTGTTTATAGATTTGATACGTTTCTTTTTTCTTTTTTTCTCTTTTTTTTATTTAGTTATATATATATATATATATATATATATATATATATGATACGAAGCAGCAGTAATTTTCAAGCGAAAATCAAAATACCAAAAATTGTTGTAATATGAGCTATAATCGTTAGCCAACTCGTTCAATGCAAAAGCACTTAGCATACTTTTTTTCTGAAATAAGCAGTTAGCTTATAAACGGAATAATTACTTTATTGTTCTTGTTGTTATTATTAGTATTGATGTACGATTATTCGAAAGAAAAAGTAGTCTTGTAATATGAAGAGTATATTACAATTGGACATTATGATGTTTATTTTACGCTTCGCTAAGTAAATATAACTTATATTTCTAAGCGTCAATTTATATTTTATATTTTTTTTTATATTGTTCTTGCAGTTAAGGGTGTGTCGACGTGCGAGCGAATGACAGCGGTGAGAAAATAAACAAAAATTAATCAAGTCCAGTTAAATTTGTACTGATTTTGTAAATATTTCTTCGGATGTTAGAAGTATCGTTGACTTCTTCCGTATCGACCGACACGATTGAATATCGTAGAAATCAATTGGTTAAATGGATATAAAGTATTTTTCGTTACACTGCAAGAGGATCTTTAGTTAAAAAATATTCTATCAACAGCTCGTGAAAGTAGTAGTTGCGCAGCCAATAAAGAGCGAGCTCGACGAATGTTTTCTTTCTGGGGTTTCAATCGAACAAGTCCATCGTCAGACGAAGATATAAAAGTCGAGGAAAGAAAAAATGAAACCCAATAGCTTACAAAGCCCTCTATCACTTTTGCCTCGCTCTCGCATTTACGCAGGGGAAAATCATTTTGACATTTTTCCCAAGTTCTCCCCGGAGTCAGCAATTCATCCGGAAGTGAGCGCTCGACCTCCAAAGTCTACGGCCTTGGCTCGATCATACATCAAACAGCTAAAAGCTTCCGCTTACCGCCGCCGTAATGAAAATTAATCCGGTCATATTGGTAATGTTTGTCCTTGTCTCGCCTTTGTTTATCGAAACAACTCGTGCTACATACTTTAAGTTAATATTTTAGAGCCACCGAGATCTCCCCCGCCCCTCCCGTAAGGAATTATCTTTTAATATGGAATGAATTTAATTTGCGATTATGGCTGTTGAGGATAGATCTTATAAATTTACCATAATGTATTGCATGAAAATTTGTATGCACTTAGCATTAAGGTATATGCACATATAAGACATATTTGCCATTAATTGGATAAAAGCAATTTTATACAGACTTTTGGAAAAAAAAAATATATATATATATATATATCAAAATTTAATATTCAATACGCGCGTGTATGTATATTTTCTTTATAATGAATTTATGCTTACACACTCTTATCGGCCATAATATTTCACTTATCCTTTACTAAATTTCATTAAAATAACGTTTTCAGATGAATTTACAACTTGGATATATTTTTCTCGAACAATAATCTAAATTCGTTAAATATTAATTGAATTTCAGTTTCTATATTATACGCATTTATTATATATTTTTTCGATAGAATTCCCGATATACGTTACATAAGAAATACGTTAAGATGTTATTGAAAATCTGTGCATAGTTAAACAATCCCGATATTCTAACGAATACACATAAATAAGTATGTAAAGTTATAAAGTTACGGATTAATGGATAAATATTTGTCGAGACGCTGATAGAAGTTTTGCAATTAAGAGCATCGCAAGTGCTTTGTGAATTAATAATTTAACGAAATTCCATTCGCCAACAAAGAATGCAATTCATAGTTTTCATAATATTTATACAATTGCGCCCTATTTATAATCGTAGTCAAATTTAATGATATTCAATGCATGTTGAGGTAATATAGATTATTCCAATAAAAGATTATTCAATGACAATGTGATTGAATCTTGTGATTGATTTTCCGTTAAAAGACTCGTGCATTTATGAACAAGTTTGTCCTATTTACTCGTCAATAAATTATTCAGGCTATCAATTTAAAGTGTCGAATGTTCGATTAAATAAAAGCAGGCGGAAGATTTTTGGTAAACATTGGCATTAAGTTTCGCGTCGAAAACCCCTAAAACTGTTTTGGTATATATCGGACTCGAAAATATTCAAAGTAAAGCTTTTTGAATAAAACAGTATTTACTTATTTTATTTGTCCTCTACACAGTTTATCGATAAATTACCATAATTAAATGGTAATTGTTTCATTAAAAAAAAAAAAAAAAAAAAAAAAAAAAAAAAAAAAAAAAAAAATCATTTGATCTAAAGTTCGTAATCAGAAATCGTGTAATTTTGTTTAATACCCATACTGTGATAAATAATTATGGCAATGATGATATTGTTGCAGGTGCCGCTATCTCCCTCACACTCCATTCGTCAACAACTATTAAATTTCACAATCCAAGACCCGCATAGATAATTACTTTTAATTTATTGATTCATTAAAAAATCTTAATGCTCTAATCAAAGGAAACGACAAAAAATAGAAAAATTTAATAAAAGCAAAGCAGTCTCATAACATGGACTAATCAGCTTCCTTCATTGTTTCTCGAGTTTCTCTCGTTGATATCACTATGTGTCTTTAGTTAAACTTCACATGCAAATCAGCAACTAGTTTCCGTCAAGCGAATCCGTAATGCTAATAGACAACCAATGAGCGAGACGGAGTGATGCAAGGCACGAAAATTTCTGCCCCATAGAGACATTCGCCTAAAGCGTCCGCCCAGAATTTCCTTAGCAGACTCTGTAAATACGATTAACCTTAATTGCGTGCATCGCCATCTAAACGGAAGTCACTGGTTGACGCGGTGCTCGAGCACCTCGCCTCACCTCCCCCCCCCCCCCCCCACATACACGCACACAAGCACACTCACCCCCTGCCCAAGCGTGTCGACTTTGCCCAAGAGAAACGAGGTCGTATCAACGCTGCTCGCGCACAGGAATAACCACTTAATTTGCGGCTACTGATGTGTCCTATCATTGATTGAAATCTCTGTCTGGCGGACGCGCGACACTCGCTATCGATTATTTTTATTTCGTTTCTCACGAATCCAAATGCACCGCTACTACAAGCCATTATTGATTCGGAACGTTCGCCTAGCAAATAAAAACATCTCATCACCAAGTCAGTCAGTCAGCACTAGCCTTACGCGTTCATTTAAGGACTCGATCGGTGCCGTTTATTTATTTATAGTATCGTCTCGTTCGAGCCTAATAAAAAAGGACAGCCAGAATGTTAATGATGTTTTCTTTAATAATGACAACGTCAGCCTTCATTCGCGAAGAAAGCTAATGAGACTGCGTATCAAAACGTTCGTTCCCTCCTCCTCCTCCTCATCTCCCGCCCCATCCACTCTCAAATCCTTATAACCATACAGATCCTTAGCCCTACACCGACCGACAACCCCACTCTCAGCCCCTCGGAAGCTTCATCAAAAATTCATCGCGAAATACAAAGCGATAATAGATCGTTAATGGGCCAATTTCTAGGTAAAGCACGGCAATTTGTTGGGAAAAGTGGAGCCTTATAATATCGGCATTATTACGGGGATAAATATCTTTGATTGTTCGGATTACACAATGACGAATCTCGGACAAATTAATTGCCGGTGCTTTTGAGCAACAATACAACATAATCTCTAGGTCAGTTTGTTCATACACGACCATTAGCCCCTCATTTCTATCTCAAATGCGTATTTCTTCGCCACTTGTGTGTTTGACGATTCGATTTTATGTCACCGAATGCTCTATTATAAGTATAAATTATTTATAAATTGTACGATTAGATATTAACATTCGAGCACAAATTTATTTTAATTTAACGAATTTAGTAATCGGGTGCGAAGGTCATTGCGATCGGTCTTCTCATTTTTTTTGTTTTTTTTTTGTTTTTTTTTTTTTGTTTTTTTCATCCTTCCTTTCCACTCGATATATCCCTCTGAACCTTCCCGTTATTATCATTACGAGAAAGAGCAAAATTTTCGTCAAACCTCATAATAACTCCACGTAAACCCTCCTCTCTCTCTCTCTCTCTCTCTCTCTATCTCTCTATCTCTCTCTCCGGCCACAAACGCACACAAAAGCGCAGCTGCGCGTCGTTGTACGGTATATTTCAAATGAAAGCAATTAATCGAATTAATCGGGAAAGCAGCAACAAATGATAAATAAGCTAGATAAGACTGGGCTAATGCTGGCGAAATTGATTCATCTTGCAATGAGAATAAACGAGATATTAAACTTAACGATACTCAAATAGCAGCGAGCATAAAAGGCATGTTTTCATATAAGCTTTAAAGTTACATCATCAGACCAGAGAATCCAATGTGGGGAGCCTGGCAACGGACTCGATCGCCATGCAAACAGAATGAATAAACAAGGTATTTCCAAAGGCGACAAATAGCCGTCAATTGCCTTTGACAAATCGTTCGCGAGGAAAGCTATTAAAAAGTATCCGCCGTCGAGTAGCTGCTGATGTAGGACGAACGCTGTTGCGGAAAGAGGTTTCGGCGTGCCCGTATTGCCGTTCGAGACTGAGTCATTAATCGGAGATAGGCAGCCGGGGAAGCTGCACGATGGTTAATGGATGAGGAGGAGGAGGAGGAGGGGGGCGGAGGGGGAGCGGAAACACGTGCACTCCGGTACGAAGTTGTGCACTTGAGCCTGAGCGAGCGCGCATCCTCGTAGAAATGCGTAATCGTTCCTAAGAATCCTCGAGCGTACATTTTACTATCAAATTCATGTTCTCGCTCGTCCAACATTTAATTAAATTCCAATTCCAAATATGTGGCAATGCGGTGCTACCGAAAAACGCGTCGTCCCTGCCATGTCGAATTACCATTGCGGCACATCATTAACGCCTCGAATTTTCATAATCAACATCTGCATCTAAAAATTGCTTCCCATCGTTTCTTCGCCTGTAAATACTCGATCCCCTAACAGAAAACGACAAAGCACCATAGGATGAATATGCACTTTTATGTAGGTTACCACGTGAAGAGCGCGTCACGTCAAGAAAGACATTTATATCCCCATTGGTTCAATGTGATCTTATTATTTTCATAAGTATGGTATATTTTTGAAAAGTCAGAGATAGATTCAACGTAGCCATGCGCTTAATATTTACGATTTATATACCATTACATATATAAATAAATAAATAAATAAATATATATATATATATATATATATGTGTGTGTGTGTGTGTGTGTGTGTGTGTGTGCGCGCATTTAGCTGCAAAAAGTCATAGAATGTCTTTTGGACTTGTGCGTTCTCTTAAATAGATATTTATTAGAAAATATCATGTATCGAGCAATACATAAAAGTAACAGTAATGACACACGCGAAAAGGAATTTTTCATTTGTTTTCATCGTTCAAAAAATTGCAAACTCCCAAGTACTTTTATCAAGAAATTCGATGCTCATATTTTCCATACACAGTCTTGTACGCTCCAGTTAAATAATTCTCATTCCCTAATTAATCGATTTATGATTTTCTAACATAATTATTTCAAATCTTACCGAGATATTTCAATCTAATAAATGAAATTGATTAATGGGCCTCGAACGTACATTTACGTCAAATAGTAATTTAATAGATCAATCACCTTATAGAAGGAAATTTACTTAAGTTAAATTGTTTCGATATTCCACGAGCCACTCCACTCCAAATCACCTGCATAAATATTACAAATATAGAATATACTTTCAGCGTATTGTACTATCTCTTATCTCCGCGAATAAATAATATGTAAAGTTGCATGCCTAATGTTGCAATTTTTTTTCGCAAATTTTGTTTCGCAAATGACCGACTACTCTCTTTCATTATTTTCTCTTCCAGGCTAAAAATACATTTATGGTAGAAAAATATTTTTTTTTTTATTTTCTAAGTAACTTTGAATATACGATTGGAATATCCCCCACCCAACTCCGCCCCAATGTCGAATATTAAGTTGTACAAAATTTAAAAGAAAAATGTAAAACAGTATCCATGTGACAATTTTTCAGAATGTAATGAGATTCAATATTAATCAGAGGCAGAACATTGTCTAATTCAATGCAAATATGTTACAATAAAGACATTCTATGTAATTTAAGAAATACAGGTTTACGTAAGCAATCATCGCATGCTAATTACGAGAAAATGCGAAGACTAATTTTTACGATAAAGCTTAAATATCAGGTAAAACAATCGTAACTATTTTTATCCTGATGAAATATTTATATAGAAAATATTTTAAAGCGAAGAAAATTTATCCGAGCGAATGAATTTTCTGGCTAAGCGGAATAAATCTTTCTTTTACGTGTGAATGAGCGCAAGAAAAGAAAAGTAAAAATAAAGCAAACATAACGAACGCGTATAGCAGCCTTATTTATTTTTAGCACAGCAGCTATCTTATCGAGCTCGGTATACTTCCGCCGGATGGCGCATCATCATCGTCATCATCGCCATTATCATCGCACGTATACCATGTAAACTCCGATCGCACATTATGTGCAGAAATGAAAGAAAGAAAGAACGATCAAGATAGGGAGGTAGAGGCCAAAGCCACGCATGCATGCACGCACGCATAAGCGTTCTGTCCCATTAGCATGCATCCAAATATTAACCAGTGCACTATTGTCTTAGATTTCTTTGCTGTAATAGTGGATAAGGCTCGCGAGTGTTGATTAGAAATACGGAGGAAAGGAGTGAGTGAGCCAAGCGAGCTAGAAGGGGGCAAGGAACGGGGAGGGGCAGCTAGAAACAATGAAACGAAAAGACGAGTGGTAGGAAAAGAGAGGGAGGGAGAGTGGAGAGCGAGAGGGAGCGAGAGGGAGCGAGAGGGAGCGAGAGGGAGCGAGAGAGCGAGAGAGAGAGAGAGAGAGAGAGAGTGAGTGAGAGAGAGGCTTCCGGTTTCCGGCAATTTAACGACAAAAATTACGCGCGGGGGTGATGGGAGACGGGCGTAGGGGATGGTCGTGGTAAGGGGCGAGGGGGAGGGGTTGTAGCCGTAAAACCTGAAGAGCAAAACGATGTACCTCATTAAATGTTGCGGTATTATTACGCGTTGGTAGTTGCAAACAACGCTGCACCTTACAATAGCCGTTAAGCTCCGTTCACAATGCCAAACATCGCCGATAAGAATGAAAGCGTTACGAGAGTCAAGGTCGCTCGTACAGCTGATATCGCATTGAAATTTTTTGGAGATTAGAAAAATAACCAATGCCTTGGGCAATTGCCGAATCAATTTCATGCAAAACTTCACACAGAGGTCTCGCATAATGGCATTAGATCCATAATACCTACACCACCCAAACAATTATTGGCCGATCAAAGATACGGCTAGTTAATAAGATAATAAGTACTCGAATAGAAAACTATCGTATGCTCGTTACCTTCCCCGGTTACGATTAATTGCTTATAATAACACGCCCGTATCCTATCGATACTCACTCTCACTTCTTTTTACGTCAAATGACAAACGAATGTCCCATCCTATTTTCGGCCAGCAGCGCAAACATCGAGCCAGCGCTACTCATTACTCATTAGCGAATTTTCCTAAGCCAATAATATTAATGCCGCGTTTGTGTGAGGAAACTTGCTTGTGGATATGGCCTTATATAGAAGTATTATACTTGGACATTCGGCCTCACCTTCTTTAGCGCAACAACGGCATGCTAAGATGTCGGTGGCGACGACGTCAATTTTCCCCGATGGCTTAGTTACGGCTCGCTCGCTCGCTCGCTCGCTCGCTGCCTACGTACGTACAAGCATAACGAGGAGATTGAGCCAAGAGATGGGCGAGTGACTCGCTTCCGAGAATCCATAATTTAGAAGGGGGATGTTGGAAAATCGCGATGCTAGTCGTAAGGCACGTCGGCTCTTTCGCACGCTCGGATACTCTGCCAGGTGCTTTTTCATCGAGTTAAGTCCATGGAAAACAATGCCTGCCCGCGTTTTAGACGATAAACGATCATAATTAGTCGACATAATACGATTCTTTATTTTCATTTTGCATTTAATGCTAAATCTTGGGAAATGCATGATGGAAGGAGGGCCGACGATTTGATGAATTAACGTTAATTAGGAAATCCTATCGATGCTCATTGCCTCTTTTGATAGAATTTTTTATAGACTGTCGGCCTATATTAATTCTTTAATATTTATGACATTTTTTCTATTATAAGTGCAAACGGTACGTTGAATCAGATTGTATTCGGTGCTCGAGAATGCCATTGCAAAGCGCAAAGGGACGCTTAACAGTCAATGACGGTAGTCGGGAATTGAATTTTTAATTTCCTTACACGATTTCTTAAACGATTTATGCTCGCTGCATCGTGTGAGAAAAGTCCATTAGAACGTTCGCCGACGGGGCTGGAATAATAATAATAATAATAATAATAATAATAATAATAATAAGAGAGCGTCTCGATTCTTAGTTTAAAAAGTGCAAAGCTGAAGAGTATGTGTAGGCTTCGGCGATAAGCATCGGTATGACGATCGATCGAATATTGGGAGGAAATTGAATGAGATGGGTATGAATTGAATAAGGAAGGTAAGCAGCAAACTTGTTGTGCTATAATATTTATATCACACTCAAATGTTTTGTACATACGTATCAAAATATATTAAGCCAATCGCCAAGGTCGTAATATCCAATGCATACAATGCACAATTTATAATCGTAAATGAGATTTCAAAGCTTACGAGAAAAAAACTAATCTTATAATCGCAACGTGTTATTATACAACGAAAGAAGAAGAAAAAAATAATAGAATAAAGAACAAAAGCTATGATAAGCGGCGATTCAATCCCTAATCAGCATCCATGCAAACTATTTAATAAAATGTTTCCCCATCAAATTAACGATAAAATTAATTATTCAGAGGCAATTTAATTATAATACGATAAATATACTGCACGCAATTATCCATCGTAGCAAAGTAAAAAGACTAATTATAATAATTAATTGTTACGTGACACTCAAATCAATAATTTGCTGACTTCGAAGGGAATACGTGTGGATTTTAAAATTTTATGGCACACAGGATATTAATTATCAAATAAATTTCAATAATCATTGGATCCAATTAGTGGAACTTTTCCATTTGCGACCAATTTTATTATTAGGAAATTATTATTAAAATTAATATCTACATAAATTATGTTTGATTAGGTTTTAGATGTGACAAAAAAAAAAAAAAAAAAAAAAAAAAAAAAAAAAAAAATTCAATCCTCTATTAGGATATTATCTAGTGTGTTTTATTATTGGATTTGCAATAAGAAATACTTTTACGTTCAAACCAATATCTAATGTCATAGTATTATTATTCACTTATTCCGTATTTATTGCATCAATATTATTTTAACTATATTTTTAAATAATACAATAAGCAATATTTATCATATAGTTAAAATATTTCATTGATTTGTCTGTCTTTAGCAAATCGTCGTTTCAACGATTTCAAAGAAATTAATTACAAATGCTAATGGACGCGTTACACTTTCAAAATAGAATAGCCATTCGATTATATATTGGAGTTCAGTATAGAAAGCTTCGATATACATATATATGATTACTTTTTTTTTTCAAACTTGATAGAGTTGGAAGAAAAGGCATTTAGCGCCGAATCTTGACATCAGTTCAATTGGTCTCATATTTTGCATAATCATACACAATTTTCGTATAGTTTGTTAAATGTGACGCATTAGTTGGATATCGGATACATTTTTGCCTCTCCCTCTCGTATTCAAATGAGATGAAGAGATGAAGCATCTTATACTCGTGCGAATTCCTTTGGAATTTACAGATTAAACTGAGAAAGCCGAACCTAATTCGCCGTACCCATAAAAAACGTAAATTACGCGATTCTTTACGGGGTGTAAGAAGGTAGCCACACATATAGATAAACAAATTACGCTGAAGTTTAAATTGCATTCTCGCGAATTTACCCTTTGCTCGTAGATACGGAATTAAAAACATTTACACCTTCTCCGCCCCAAACCCCCAAATCCCAGCCCATCGTAAAAGGCGAACTTCGGCGAATTTTAAACGAAAATCGACATCGCCGACCGAACAAGAAGTAGCCTCGGCCGAGGGAGAAAAAATTCTGGCCAAACCGCGAGCCACTTGGGCCACCCCGGCCATTATCCTTTTCCTCGCCTGCACGTAATCACCGGGACCGGGGCTTCCTTTAGCCCCGGATAATCGAACGAACGTAGCTTTCCTGCAGCGTCTCTAAGTTAATAAGTCGTTAATAGAGCTGAAATTTCAAGATCTTGCGCCGCTTCGTTTATCGGCTGAGGCGCTGCAGAGGCGCGACGGTGAGGGGCGGGGAACGCCGCCAGGGAATAAAGTTTTGTCGCGTTCGCGCGGCGTGAAATCGACGACCTGAGCTTATGGCGCATCGGCGTCCCGGTCGATGGCATTCTCCTTTTCTCTCTCCTTCTGCGGCCGAATAACCGTCCCGCGCCCCGATCGGACGCTTTACCTTCGGCCGTGTGCGAAGCCGAGGACGAGACCTCGCGATTCCTCGTCGACAATGCCATGCGTGGAGGACGAGGAGCCACTGGCGTCGTCGCGTCCCGTCGAAATTAACGCGTCGCGATGGTTTCGATAGGGGAATCGGGGAAGTCGAGAGAGAAAGGTGAAAATCGACCACTTGAACCAGCGCTCTTCAAGCGCTTCATTCATTACGAACGAACGAGGCGATCTGATCTCCGTAGTCGAATGATAATTAACCGGCCGCGATCATTATTTCTTACTGTGGTTCCACTTTCACCGAAGATTCTATTAAACGACTACTCCCGTCAAATTAATTATCTCGGGAGATGTTTAAAATAATGTGACCAAGATCAAACGAAAAATCCAAAACCATTGTTACGTTCGATTATGAGATTTGACGAGAAGAAAGGAGCGTACGTTTAATTTTATAAGTATTCGTTGTCGCGCCACATGCGTAATGCCATTAACAACGGGAGTGAAAAATTCTTAAAGCGCGTCGAGCACTAAGGAAAGGAGGGAATGAAACGTAGGCGTTGGGATGTTTTATCTCAAATATACCTGACTTGAGAGCTAATCGGCTACACTCGAAGGAATTTCTGCTCGTACACACTGGGAATTAAGTGGGCATGTCGATGTGCACGTTGACCAATGTGTGCTCCGCCGGTAGGCCACTTTCCCTCCCACTAATCGCTAATGCAACAACCTACGTACTTTATATATTTCATTGTATAAAATAGTAATGAGCGGACAATAGTAATATAAATATTTAACAATTACCGAAAAATATATTTTTCCTCGTGTGAGACTCGTGCAACGAAGCTTATACCTTCGCATTCGTAAGAATTGTTATTTCTTCGCGATTGTACATCGCGTTGGCGATGACATTATTTATTAACTTGTATACGATAAACTTGTGTATAAACAAAATCGATAATTTTTCGAGTTTAGCTAGCAGTTTAGTACCTCTTTCAGTCTGTTTTTAGTCTGTTTTTAGTCTGTTTTTTCGATAACGCGAGGGTCAGTGAATTTTCTATGATAATCAATGATAACATTATTTATTCATTATAATTAAAATATATTATGTTTATGATTATTTGCCGTCTTTGCGATGTGGATAACAATTTAATAAAAATAGAAGTTGACGTTTTGAACAAATGTCTTTAAACGTCAAATCCATATAAATTTAACTTATATATGTTGGAATTAAAAGTAGAAATATAATTTTGTGCAATACGTTTATAACGGATATTTTTCTTTCTCTTTTTTTTCTTATTCTTTTCATATTAATATTATTATTTTAGGCGGCAGTGACAATTCATTGAATTTCTATGAAATTAATATAATAGGAGATAGTGATGTACGATCTTTTTCTTTTTCAGTTTTATAGCAAACCTATTTATTATTAAAATTTGTTTATATACGAGTTCGTTATAGATTGCATATCAGTCATAAATTATAAATTCTTATGTAAAATTTTCAAGAAATTGATATGTATAAATTATAATATGTTTAATTTTATGTGAAATGTATCCTAGTCGATATAAAGTGCGGATTAAATCTTAACAAAAATAACAACCATAATAACTAAAAAAAAAAAAAAAAAAAAAAAAAAAAAAAAAATAAAATAAAATAATGAAATAATTCAACCGTTTACAAAGGATTTATGATTTATATTATATAATACTTTGCAACGTAATTTAGTACTATTTTTTTTAACTATTGTGTCTTAGTACTATATTTGTACGATATTTAATGTTTTATGTAACTAGATCCTAATGACTAAGATTCAATAATACTTTTATTTGTTCGTTTGTTTATTTATTTATCCTTTGCTTTAAATATTATACTTTATTAATAATGTAATATTTTTATCTTCAATAATCCATCCATATGCATGCACGTAAAGAATTAATGAGTTGTGAAATAATTTGTGAATCGACAAATATAATATCGTACATTAGTTTTCTTTAAATTTATGAATAAATCCAAGCAAAAATGTAAGCAACGAAGGCCTTGAAGTACGATATTATTATTGTTTCCGCAACATAGGCAATATAGGCCAGAAATTTCGAGCCTAAAATAATAACGCAATTTCCATTACCTTACTTGCAATATCCCATCCTTCATATTTCGACGAATCTTTTTTTTTTTTTTTTCATGTTTGAACTAACGCAAAATGCAAATCAGGCAAGGGCGTTATATGAATTTTGAGAAACGATATGAAATGTGCATTGATTGAGGAAGTAATACACACACGCACACGCATAGGCATATTAAAATGTCAAAATGCCATATGAACGATTAATAGGAGCAAACGTGGGCAAAGGTGAACTTTAGCAAGTCCACTTTCATCGATTTTGTTTCTAATCGTTTCCTCAAAATCCAGGCTAATAACGGCCACCGGGACGCGGCATCGTATCACACTAAGACGGCATCAGCTTATATTCTCATTTGCGTCCAGGGCGTATATTTCTCTCTGGCGGCACTCCCGAAACGAATCTTCCGATTTCGATCGACTCTCTCCAATCCGAGAATCGCAATAACCTTACGCCAGATACATGGCGATGATAGGTTTTAACCTCGCGTCACGTCTCGCGTTTCTATTCTTGGATGTCGTAGTCGTCGTCGTAATCGACGTAATCGTCCCGCTATGGTGGCAGCCACGACTACACGGTGGTGACTTTTCACTCGACAGATTCCTCTATCGCTCTACTCGACCGGTCCACGCTTTCCGCTTCCGCGATCGTTTGCCATTCCGAAACGCACTTTTCAACGCCGCGACGATATAACCATTCCAACCATTAGACTTTGCCGTTTCTTTTATTGACATTGTCAGTGATGAGGGTCTGGGAGACTCAACAATGTTTACCATACGACGCAATCGTACTCACTCCGCCGATTTATATGAAATACTCGGCCTTGACTCGAATGCATAATCAATTTTCAATTTAAGCCGTGTTTTGGCTTAGTTGTTCGGAAAATTGAAATGAAAATTAAAAAAAGAAACTAAAAACAGAGCAAAAGTAGAAAATAAATAAAAAATAATACTTGACACGTGTTTGTCTAATGCTGACATTTTCAACAAACCTTCCACTCGACTTTCACAGTTACTTAATTGTGTACGATTTCTTAATTAAAAGTTTAAAAACAAATTCGAAGCTGCGAACGACCTGAAATATATAACGCTCGCTTTATCAAGCAACACACATCGCCATTTCTCCATATTATAACTATCCCAATTAGTATTAACTTTTTTTTTTTCTATTCCTTTTAATGCGTTATTTTAACCCACTATAGTAAATAAAAAAAAAAAAAAAAAAAAAAAGTTTCATGCTGACAGACTTGTGATCATCCCTCATAATTTTTTGATAATTATTTTTTTGCACAACAACTTAATTGTAGAAAATATAACGATCCATATGATGACTTTGGAGATATTTCTAACTGCAATATTCCTCGACGTTATCGACATTTCATAATTACCTCATGATAAAAGAGTTTCGACATTTAATACGAAGCTTTTATCGTCAGCCTGTAAATGCTGAATTGGACATGTGGTTAAAGATCTTGGCAAATCCCCTCCAAAACTCCTTTCGCTTCCAAGCAGTTTGATAATTTTACCTGAAACTCGTACCCTTTATTCGATCTTGTGTCTCCGATTGGTCAAGCTTCCTTCTTTCCCGAATGTACGCAATTTCGCTCATTTTTGTCCCAGCCGTGATACCCCTACGTCCCCTCGTCTATAATCCAGGCGACTACGTAACGTCAAACTTTCCCAAAAATTTCCCCGAGTCTCGCGAGTCGCAGCCACTGATAAACTTAAAGCCCCTCCCCCTCCGACTCCCAATCGATCGTCGAACGGGTCGAGAAGAAGCCAAGCCCTCCTGCGAGCAATAAACTTTATCACCGACACAACTATATCCATCGAGCGATTATGATGAGTCGCGAGCGACCGGCTGCGACAACAGCTGCGAAGAAGGAAAAAACCGTGTCAAGTTGAAACTGCGCAAAACGCGATTCGTTCCCTCTCTCTCTCTCTCTCTCTCTCTCTCTCTCTCTGTCTGTCTCTCTCTCCTCTCGCATGTTCGCGCCCGTCAACCCCGGCGGTCGATGATTCAGGATCGTGGCGTGCGTTGCACGTAAGCGCGCACGCGCTCGTTGTTTACGTCGGGCGCGCGACACTCAGCCGCCGGCTGCACGTAATTCGGCCTCGACACGGCCGTCGAGCGCAAAAAGTATATTTTTTCCAGCCGCTACTCGGTTTCTCCTCTACACGCACACGCACACGCACACGCGCCCCTTCCCCACATCCCGCGCTACTCCTCCGCCCGCCCCCGCGACATCGGCGCTCCGTGCCGCTTCCTCGCGTTATCGGCACTGGTGGGGGGTCGCTCCCGTCGAGCGCGATAACGGCGATCATCGGGAGATAAATAGCTCTACGTTGGCCCGGCTACGAACAACGGCCACAAATATTCGAGAACGTCCCGCACTTCCTGCCCGCCGATAAGTTTAATTGGATTTGCACGGCTGGTGCGAGGCGCGCTGTGACCACTCGGCCCACGCCAATTAACGGATTAACGTATTTATGCATGTGGGCTGGAGAGGAGATGCCTTGCTTTTTAAGGTAACTACGAAACCAAAAAAGTGATAGTAGTAGTCGTCAGGATAAGATAAGATAAGCAACCTTACCCCATTCCCTTACCCTTTTGACTCAAAAGGCTACATTTTAATGCCTATCATGCTAATTCCAATGGGCAATATTGCAGGTGCTACTTGAAATTATATTGTTATTATTATAAGAGTAATTGTTGCTGTCGTTGCTGTTATTGGAAATGATGGTGGCGGTAGTGGTCATGGTGTTGGTGACGATGATGGCTTTATCGAGGTTATTATCCTGGGTGATGTTTTAATGGAACGATCGAAAGTGTCAGCACGATTTGAAAGGCTAATCAACTGTCTGTTACTAATAATATTGACTGTTACTAATTATAAAACGAGAGCCATTGCTTAAATGCGAATAAAATAAGCAAATTTAATGATTATACGTTTAGTAAATATAACAAAGGCATTGATTATCGTTAAATTTTACCTGGCCAAAATATTAGGGGCAGCAAGGGTGGCTAAAAATTTTTATTTTGCACTAATTTTCCTTGATTAATTAGCGAGTTTAGAACTGAGTGGTTAGAGTGAGACATCAGCAAACCAATGATATTACTTTTATGCTATTTTAGGATATTAATGTATCTGAGCTCGTTTCTCCTTTGCTACTTAATCATTTTACCAACTAACTCATTCTCTGTCGCGCGCGTATTTCATTTTCTAACTCTTCCATTGGCTCTATTGTCGGGCAGCGTACAACTAAAGGCTGCGCCTCATGCGTACAACAAAAGTAAATAAAAAGTGACAATGTATGTGTATTATAGGAAAATCCATATAGCTGACGGCTATTTTTATCTTATATTTTTATCTAAATATTATACAAGATTTATCTCGGATTCCCATATGAGCAGAATTCCGTGGCAATATTTTACAAATTATAAATCATTACGGCCTACGAGTGGAGTGACTTATTTCTTTTTGGATGGAAAACATTTTTAATCGAGCCTTTACTAAAAATAGCACGACGACACCGTAATTACGACGTTCATTGGATAAGTGATCCAAAGGTAAAAGTGGCCGAATGGCTTGGAAGCTCGCATAGACAATTGGCCCACGCGTTAAGCCGACAGAGCCAAACTAACGAGAGAGACAGACAGAGAGAGATAAGACAAGACAACGTCGTCTTTATCACGAGTCAAACGCCTACCGACAGGGCCGATCGGATGGAACACCACGACGTTTCGCATGTGCACGGATGCACCCGTCCGGAACCACGATTCCACGTTGTACACCCGTGAGAAACATCCGGTGGGTCACCCTCCCCCAAAACCCCAAACCCTTATACACTGGCAATTCTCGTCACCCCATCCATCGAGGAACGTGCAATGTTGTTCACTTGTTGAGTTATACGATATTTGCTATTGCTTATTTCATTAATGTCCGACGAAAATTTCTTTTCTTTACGTTGTTGTTTCGTTGTTTGTTATCACTTTTGATTTTTAAAAGAAGTAGAAGAATGTAAGAAAGATGGAAATCGTTGAAAAGAAAAATAATGAATACATATTTTCTTTATATAATAGAAGAATTTGGTTGAGTGTAGATAAGCCTTTCTTCGTTTAATATTCATTATTCATGAAAATTGTCCAATACATTTCTTCGGACACAATGTGTCCATACAATTTTTCAAACTTGTTTTCTACGTCATAATTAAATTACTGAATAAAAACAAACAAACAAGTTCCAATAATCAATTAGAATTTTAAATTTAATATATATATATATATATATATACGTGTGATGATTTATATTTTCGGAAGCATTAGTTTCTTCATTATAGGAATAAATTTTCTTTTGCGCATAATTTCAGTTTTCCAATATAAGCAATAATCAATTTTATTTAACGTATTTTCATAAATTTAACAAATTACTGCGAATACGTTTTAAAATAAATAATAAATCTTTTCGACTCGGTTCATTGATTATAGTTTAATTACAAAAGACGAATAATGCGAATAAAGTCGACATTTACTGGAATTGACATGGTGCATATGCAGTCTGATATAAATAAGAAATACATTTCAGATTCGCATACATTCACTAAGCTAAAACTAAATGCATTACAAATTTTCAATTTTAAATCCTTAAACAATGCTACAAATCCATATAATTAGAGCATTATTATTGAAGAAATATTTATTATCAATCGAATCAAGCATAAATTGTAATTTGTTATCTATCATTTATTATCGTTAGTTGTACAAATACATCGTTACTTTTTTTTTTTGTTTTTATCACTTTACTAAATAGACTATTTGATATTTTATTCGTATTTTATTAATATATTACAGAGTTTACATAAATGAGAAGGTATATGAGTGAAAATGGCGATAAAAAAAAACATTGTGTAACAAAACTATAATATTGTTTATGAGGATACATTCTCTTGAAATATTTAACTAATAACTACAATAAAATAAATATAATTATAAATAATGAATAAGTATGTTTGGTTTTTTCGAAATGAATAATCAATTACGACGAATAGATATAATGGGCTTGCGTATTGTCTTTTCTACGGTCTTTTTTTCTCTCTCTAGCATTATTATTGGGAAAAATTTGTGCACTTAAAATATATTTTAGTTAATAATGTCATGGATACATATTAACGAAATAGAGTCAATATCATTAATAAACAAAATTTTATAACAATTATATTTATTAGAAAAGTGTTATTTGTTTATATCCTACCGGTAATTAACATTTAAAGAAATGTCGAAAATATAAACACTCAACATACGCACGCGCACGCACACACACGCACACCCATGCATGCACGCAGAGTTTCAAAATCTCTCTTTCTTTTATAATTTCTAAATTTCTTTCACAATTTTTATTTTCGTTACTATTACGTGTAATACAAAATTTATTGATAAATTCGAATATCTTTTTTTTTTTTTATAAAAGTTATGAACAAATTAACGACATGAATAATTAAATACAAATCATTTTATATTTAATGTATAATGTGCTTCGTGTCATTATTGTTGCCAATTCTTATAGGATGAATATATTCACATTCTTAGAACAGTTTATCGATAAATTTATAATTCAACGACCTTACAACATATAATCGTTAAATATGAACTGAATATAAGGTGATAAAGTGTTAAGGTCTTGTGTCTCATCATAAGATATTTATTTATTTTATCATTAAATTGATCATTATGTATTGACCATTAAATATATGAAACAATAACTAAAGTCGTTTATATTCAAAGTAATAAACGGTTCTAATAATAAGATATCGTTCCTATTCCTATGGATATTAATTTTCGGCCCCTAACCTTACAGAATGTATTGGATGCGAAAAAGTGGGGGCTCGGTGAAAATAAAAATTGTTGATCGTGCTAAAATTTATGGTAAAATAATTCACTCGGAAAAGTAATTTTCAAACGCGGCATTAACTGCAAACACATGATGTTAGAAAGGCATTTATTCCAGTTCAATTATATTTCTCTTAACTCGAATATTTTTGGTGAAAAAAAAACAATAATAACACGACACGTTCGAATTTTTTACCATTCACACGAGCAATAAAGATTTCGCTTTTCAATTCAAACTTGAATATTTAAAGAAAGAATTATCGTCTTTGTTAAAGGATAGATATAGCACTCGTTTAAAACTTTTACTGTCTATTCAAAACAATTCTCTTCTTTTTTTTTTTTTCTTTTTTTTTTTATTATACCGTATGCTCGACTTTTTCGTGAAATAATTTTGTTTGTTTTTTTTGCTTTTTATTCTTTTTTTTTTGCCCCCCCCCCCACCGCTCGCCCACGCCCCACATAGTATAAAACCGAATATAAAAATGTCCGTATCACACGAAATTGCCTTATAGTGTAATGACAACAACACGATTGTTAAATCGCTAAAATAAGTTAATAATTATTTGAAAAAAAAGAGAAAAAAAAGAAAAAAAAAGAAAGAAAAATTCAAAGCAATTGCGCAATATTTTCACTGGAACATTTTCTTAAATTCTTTTCAAGCATGCATTTTTAAACTGGAAACAGTAAAGTTTTAATTGGTAGGCTTGATTATTTTGACGTTTACGTACGAAATGATAAGAATAGTTTTATGATCAAAACTTCTTGCAATTCGACGTGCGTTTGAAGTTTTTATCTTCAAGAACCAACGACAAAGAATATCACAGAATATTATTATAATGCTAGCAGGCTCTTTTAAAATATTCCAATCAAACCAATGCTTATGCATAATATGGCGATTCGTAATAAATAATCAACAAGAGGAGAAATGAGCGAGTACTTTGCGCTCAGAAGGGTGACGTACGTGAGTGTCGGAGGAGCGAGTGCATTAAACGAAATTTTTGCTTCATTCGCGAGAAGTAGGAAAACGATGTCAGAAATTAAAGTAGCAGTTGGATTTGTGAAATTTGGCATCGTTGATACGCCACACGAATCGTTAATGACTCTTATTGGTGGTGGTGGTTGTGGTTGTGGTAGTGGTAGTGGTAGTGGTGGTGGTGGTGGTGGTGGTGGTGGTGGTGGTGGTGATCGTGGAGAACAATTAATTGTCACTGGATGATTAATTTGAAAAGCTCACGAGACAGTTAGCGAGCCCAAATAATTGTTAATTGAACGGAATAAGACGTCGTACGAAGTAAAGGTGCTTCTTCTTTCTGCCGACACGACACGCTGGCACACGTACGATTAATAATTAGGAATGTAACCGTCCCGGGAAGATTGGCCGGCTACGAGAAAGTCGTCATCCGCGAATAAGGATGGTGCGTCGCCGAGGGTGTGGGTGTGGGTATCGGCGATGGGACGGGTTGGGGGACGGAGGATGAGCGGTTGGACGTACCTTTGGCTCGTCGGGCAAAGTGCGATATGTTCTGGCGCAGGATCTTCAGCCACATTATAGTGCCGAGGCCCGTGCGCTTCCCCTTGACGGCCAGGATTCCCCACTCTCTCGACACTCACGCCACGACACAAGTTTCTATTGCAAACTTCGCGGTAAACGTTCGCGCGGCCAAGTTTGCCAGGATTCCCAGCGTCGCGTCAGGTTGGCGCGTGCTCGGGTCGCTGCGAACGGCGCTAGCTCACTGAGCCGGGGGGCCGAGCAACGTCGTCGACGTCGTCGTCATCGTAGTCGTCGTCACCGTCGCCTTCGCCATCGCCGTTGCCGCTCGCGCCGGTGGTGGGGCCGAGCGCCTGCACGCATCCATTTACCGGCAGTGGGAGGGGGCAGACCGGGGCAGTACGGGCCAGGCATCACGTAGGCAGCCGCGTCTGCCCCTTCTCGCGTCGATCCTCTCCCCCTTCCTCGTCCCAATCGCCAACCACCAACCTTCCTTCTGCCCCCGACAGCGCGTCTCTCGGGGGCCTTGGCGTCGCGGGAAGTCTCGACATTGTCGCGCGGCAATGGAAGGGGGATGGGATGGGGGGACGACCCGGACGCGCTCGATTGACCCCGAACGAGGTCTCGGACGTCGTTGAGGAACTCGGTGTTCCCGTCTATTTTCGGACGGGCGACCCTTATTCATCCCCCGATGTCAAGCTCGAGAGGACCTCCCGCGACCGGTTGCGTGTCTGTCGGTGCGCTGGGAGCACGTGTCGACGGATCCGTGGACTCATCGCCGAGGTGCGCGTCCCTCTTGTTGTTTGCCTTTGCCGACTCGACTACATCGCCCCCTTCCCTCCTCCCGCCGCAACGCTAATTTTATTTCAAACATTTGATAATACCCGCAAACATATAATGATGATGATGATGATGATGATGATGATGATGATGATGATGATGATGATGATGATGATGATGATGATGATGATGATGATGATGATGATGATGATGATGATGATGATGATGATGATGATGATGATGATGATGATGATGATGATGATGATGATGATGATGATGATGATGATGATGATGATGATGATGATGATGATGATGATGATGATGATGATGATGATGATGATGATGATGATGATGATGATGATGATGATGATGATGATGATGATGATGATGATGATGATGATGATGATGATGATGATGATGATGATGATGATGATGATGATGATGATGATGATGATGATGATGATGATGATGATGATGATGATGATGATGATGATGATGATGATGATGATGATGATGATGATGATGATGATGATGATGATGATGATGATGATGATGATGATGATGATGATGATGATGATGATGATGATGATGATGATGATGATGATGATGATGATGATGATGATGATGATGATGATGATGATGATGATGATGATGATGATGATGATGATGATGATGATGATGATGATGATGATGATGATGATGATGATGATGATGATGATGATGATGATGATGATGATGATGATGATGATGATGATGATGATGATGATGATGATGATGATGATGATGATGATGATGATGATGATGATGATGATGATGATGATGATGATGATGATGATGATGATGATGATGATGATGATGATGATGATGATGATGATGATGATGATGATGATGATGATGATGATGATGATGATGATGATGATAATGACGACGATAATTACAATTACGATATATCAATACAAAGAAAGAATATATATATATATATATATATATATATATATATATATATATATATATATAAAGGAAATTTAGCGAAACGTTGATTCTGCTGAAGATTAAGTCTCTAGGGGGCAGCCACTCGACTTCACGTCTTTTCGACTGTTTTTCTTCTTCATTTTTTATTCCTTGCCACCTTCTCTTCACTTTGGCCTGAATATTAGCCACGCTATTGTGCTTCACCCATCTTCTTCCAATATAAAATATTTCACCAATATAATATAAAAGATGTTGTTTTATCGAGAAAATGCCAAATGTCCAATGTAATGACAATAAGTTAATTAGCATAATATGCTTTGTTTGTTTACAGGAACAAGGCAACGAGCATTTCCGGAAAATTTGTTTGCTGGCTTTATCGCATAGATGATTGCAATTTTGAAAACAACCTTCTAAGTAATAGGCTACGATTGTTTTATATAAATGTTATGAAAATCGCTGACATAACAATGCTTTATATTTCTAAAATATTTTTCAAATTCCGACTCGCTGCTGCTGGCCTGTAAAATTGTCGTGCCTACTCACTACTCGACATTAATACTTATCGCTTCGCTTCAACAGCCCCGTACCCCCGTAATAATTTATTACATCGTAACAAATTATACAATTGGCTGCGATAATATAAGCTTAATGGCCAATTTATTGTATTTTCATGTATTATTATATACCAATAAAATTCGTAAACATAAAGTTTTTGCTTAAAAATAACAAGATGTACTTGTTGTGGAGGTGCACGTTTCTCCTAGACGTAAAATTATTTGCGTATAATTTTAATTCATTGGTATCGACATTTAAGCCAGATACCCTTTTAATGTAAATGCTTTCGGCAATTGATTGAAGTATTGACAACGAAGGAACATTAACCGACATATATTAAAGCTTCTCTCGCCTATTAAGTCAGATACCACGTATACATATATATATATTTTTTTTTTATTTTGCTACTCGATGCTACTACGTCGCTGTCTTACAAAATTAAAAGTTTTAAATTTCAAAATTTATTTTAACAATTCTTGCTCGACGTACGCTATTTCAAAATTACGCCACTTAATACTTTTCGATATTTTCACGAATGAATTTTATAAATAGCTACTACAATACAATTATTAAGTATTAATTACATTGAATTTCAAACCTTTTCGAGCACGACGATCAAAATAAACACTGACGGTTTAAAGCGTCATGTAACCTTTTTATAATATCATATTTATTTTTATAACTACAATTATCTGTAATCGCTAGTGTATATTTAAGTGTTACAGCTAACACGTTTTTCTAACATTTAAATGTTGTTTAAATGTTGAAGCATCTGTGGTTGGGCTAATTTCAGTAATTTAATCTTTTGCCTTATACTTGACAACATCTAGTCACACATGCATACAGCTGCGCATGTGTATATGTATGCTCTTCGATCGACGTTTTTACTAAGTAGGTAAGTATTATGCTCATAAAAGAATGATGAGCTGAGCGATGATAATACTCGCAAATACAATAAGGATTTTCTTTAAATTTTAAGTTTCGTTGATATACGCATGTCTTATTTATAAAAATTTACGAAAGATTATTCTAATCTACCAATAAGAACAAATAGCTTTATTTTATTAATTACGAATCAGTAGACGTATAAAAATAGTTTGAATCATATAAAATTGTACATATACGCATATCAAGTTTATAATAATCTTTTATAGAGAGTAAATTGGCTGGATTGGGCCGACTTTATTATAATAATGAAATTACAAATTTCTTATTATGTAAATAATTTTATGTATTTTAATAGATACATGGATTTTCGTAAATTTTTGCGTGTATCGTAGAATATCGTTGATTGAATCATTTAATCACGATATTGTCAACAATTAATAACGTATAATCTCCACGAAATATGCATATTCCGAACAAGATTAACACTAGTATTTTTTAAGATACTTTTTGTATGCAAACGCACGCGCGCGTATATGAATCTCAGATTAACCGAAGATCTAAAATTTTAAGATCCAAAATTATTCGTAAAAAAATCCGTACTATTCAATAGAGACGGAGAACAATATTGTCGAATAATTATCTTAGAGATGCTTTCGATCAATATATATGCTTGCAATAAAGTAAGACACGTAATACGTGAAGTTTTTTGCGTGTGATCCACTTCTTGTAATTTGGCATTGAGTCGAGAACGCGATCGACTGTCACGGAGCCGCTGCAAGGAAAAAAAAAAAAAAAAGAAAATGAAGAAAAAAAAAAGAGTCAAAATCTGCCCCAGTTTCACGGATCTGCGGCGCACTTGAGGGCCGCTCAGCTCGGCGAAGCCTTTTCACAACGAAGGAGCGCACTTCGCTGAGTCTTCGTGATCGTGCGGCAAAGGGGCGAGGGGAGAACGAGGAGAGCAGTGAGGGAGGGAGAAAAAATAGCGACCCAGAAACGTCGATCGGGCGCGTACGTTGACTACCTTTGCGGAGTAAACAAACGGCCGAGAGGCGGCGATAAACGTTTTGAAAATGATGTATAGGAGGCAGGCGCCGCGGCGCCAGGCAACGAATTAACTAATCAATTTGCCAATTACAGGCCGATCCTTTTGAGCGCACAGTTGTCGCCGCAGCCCTCACCCCCCTCCAGATCACCGGTCCCAGACGCGTCGTATGCTAAACTACTTGCGACGATCGTATTGGCGGCTTTGAATTTCCCGCGCAATTCCCATATCCCCGGCGAGTGCCGCCGGCACTATTTCTTGATTCTGCCTGGCTAACGAAGCGGCGCCTGCTTGTTATTTATTTATAAAATGCTGTCGCTAAAGATGAACCTCGTTTTGGCTCTAAGTCAAACATTATTCTTCTAATTACAACGACTATGAGTATCTTTTTCCTTCGGGCATTGCTGGTAATTATCGGCTACAACTGCTCATGTATCGCATCTCTGTGAAATTATTAATATTCGCGATTGTTTATTAAAACTTGCACGATCGTACGTCGCATCACATCGTAGGAGAATAGAAATAATGGGAGGGAGTGACGATATAAAGTACCCCTTTACTACTCTGCTTGAGATAATTGAAAATATTTACATAAGAATGACTGAATCCGGCTACTTTATTCAATTTCAATATATTATTGGCATGTTTTTACTTAAAACTGTATTATTGAAAAACTCGATTTTATTAAATAACGCACTTGTGCGCTGAAAGATGTATTTAACATCGTTTAATGTGAACGAGTGAACTATGTTTCGGTATAAATATCTTTTGCTCGCTAGTTGACCTAATTTTTACGTACGAAAATAAATTTGAATTAAATGTAAAGTTTTTGCAGATTATTGCCTACTTCTTTTATTTTACAAACTTGAATTTGTTAGGCGAAGAATTTTAAAATAAATAATGGCAATAGTGACACATTTAAATTAAAAAATCTTCTTTCACACATAACGTAATTATTGTAGTCGTTCAATTATTGTAAATACAAGTGTAACGCAGTCTAAAGCCACATAAACAAATAAATATTTATTAACGATATTTAAAACATAAAATTTTAACTAATTAAACTAATTATAAAGTCTTGTGTGTATATATATATATATATATATATATATATCATTTTCACTTAAAATTCACGGTTAATATTGTTGCAAAAATATCTCTAAACAACATCTGTCTGTGCTGGTAAATTTGATCAAACATTTCTTTAGAAATTGTATATTTATAGATCGTTATTTTAGTAGGCATTGGAAATGTTGATAATATGTTATTATAGCAATAGACCTTGTTAATAGGGTAAAATAGATTTTTCAACGGAGTCTCGAAGGACAATGAAAGGCAATTTTAAAGATTAGAAATAAAACTACACTCCACATGTTTGCAATTGAGGTAAAAGAAAGTGAAAAGGGCTTACTTAATACGTAAAATAATTAACTTTGAAGCATCTAAAGGTACAATTAATGATCTATTTTACAACAGAATTTATAAACAATTTGCGAAAATACTAGTTTTTTTTCTTCGAAGAATATTAGTGATAGATTTAAACTTTACATTATATAGTTAAATAAAAATTATGCATAGCGTATTTATACTTATATATCTTTGTTTTTCTATTGTTATTATTTATTACATTATTGCACAAATTATGTAAATATAAGCTTTCAAAGATATTAAGTAAATAAATGCAGAGAAAAACAAATATTACATTGAATTTATGTTATACTATTATTTTAACGTATATTTATTTTACTTATGTATGAGAGACGATTATTCTAAATTTATTGATTACTGTTTACATCATGAAGAATATCTAAGGTTGATATTAAATCCAAATAATTAAAGTAATAAATTTTCTTTTTGCTTTTATTGCATTATTATACTTTTATATTGTATTATAATTTTATGTCTTATAGAAAATTTTTTTGAGCAATGAAATTGTCAGTTTTGTTAATTATGTTAGTAAATTTAAATAATTTAGTGAAATAAGGAATATTGCATTATTTAAAAGCAATATTAGGTTAAAATTGAAAGACGATACATTGGATTATTTATTGATTGAATTTTTTAGAATTTGAGAAGAAAGGTGAAAAATTAATTTGATTTTTCTTTATCGCATATTTTTACCTTAATGTTAAATATTTTAATATAAGTTCAAATTTTATATATAAAATTTATTATTTTAATTCTTTAACAATAGTATAATAATATAAAGTTTAATTGATACATAATAATGTAATTTATAAGTAAATAACTTGTAAATATTACAATAAAAAAATATATAAATAAAAAATAAAAAAATACATTAGCAGATATATTTGGAATAGAAATAACATTTTAAGATACGTAGATTGGATAAATATCAATTATCACGTAATAAATTTTTATTCTTTCATTAAACAAGAATTATTCTAATGAGCTGTAAATGAATTTATACGAAAAATTTTTTAAATTTCATTCACAATTATATTTCCTCGTTTTTAAATATTTTAAAAAGCACGCAAATGTAAATTTACAACTCCTATTGTAACTAATCTTTTATACTATTTCACATTAATTTTCAGTACGTCTGTTTTTTTTTTTTAAGGAACAGGTGTAGTTAACAAGTCAATTTCACATTTTAACATGAATATTATCTTTATTAAAATATAGATTATGTGCGGGTAAATAAAAATTTATCTATTTTATCGTTAAAAAAACTACTACTTATCTATGTGTAAAAAATCATTTTTGTTCCGTGAAAGATGTTGATTTAAAGTTTTTCCCTACGAATTTTCATTAATCAAACATTACAATGAATTTATTCAGTCAATAAGATAGTCAATAAAATATTACGTGAATAATATTCTTTTATTGGTGTAAATAAAATGAGAGTACAATTTTTTTTTTTTTTTTTTTTTTTTTTTTTACAATCTACAAAGTTTGCTTGATAACTTATGTTAATTACAAAAATACTTCAAAATTTATTATTACATAAATAATATAATTGAGCTGTGCTAGATTATTTGAGAATAATTCGTAAAAAAACGTAAATCGATATATGCACTTCAGTTTCTTGAAAGTAGGCATTATAAAGTTCTACGCGACTACTTCAAAAATGCTCGAACATATATTGTTTATTTGGGCTCTCCTAAACATACGGAAATGTTAAAAAGATGTAAGAGATACGCTCGATAAAACTGAATAGGACGCAGTTATTGTATTTTTTAATTTTTTTGTTTATGTAAAAGATATTTTACGTTACATACTCATTAAATATCTTAATAATTGTGAATACTTTAAATAATGTTTTACTAAAATTTCGGAATTGAATTATTAACTTAAAATACGTGAAATTCAAGCGACTCTCGAATTCTATTCGCCCAATCTGCATTATTTTATTTATGCAATGTAACAGATATCTGCAATTATAAAACTTATTTAAAAGCTATTCATCATATATCTCGTTCGGTAAAACATCGAATTTTAACATAATACAATAGAATCGAGATATTCAGTCTGTATGTATAAACATTATTTATGTCGATTTTATGTTAATATGTATTTCAATTTTTTAACGGGAAAAAAGAAATTGATAATTATTGTGTACCGACAGTCGTATTTAATGAACAATATTTTTAAGCAAGCGATGAATTACATTCGACAATAACAATGATAGTATAACAATAATAGTAATAACGATGATAATAGTAATGATGCTAACAATAACGACGTCAATAATTATTTCTCTAAAAAGTTAAAGTGCGGCTTTGCAAGGAAATTTAAAAATAAATAATTCAGTTTCCTGATGACCGTAAAGGAGAGAAAGGAAAATATATTGATACGTGAACAATGACACATGTTTCAAATCACTGATAAGAGCCTTCAATCTCGTCGATACAAATTTTATATTATAAATGTACGATGATATTGTTTACTAGTAAATGTACAATTTACGATACTACGGGCTACGAGAATGGAAATAAATAAATATACAGATGGTGGTCGTTAATGGTGGCGTTGGCGTGTGGGGGGGGGGGTTTGGCGGCAGGAGGAGCAACAAGAGGTTTGACTCTACGATAAATGAAATTCACTTATTTGCTTTATCAGGGCTCTGCTCGTTTATATGAGGGCTTACGCGTGCCTTTCTTTATCTTGGAGAGATTTGCCTGATTCCCGAGACGTATATATTGTATTTTTCCACGCTTTCCTTGTGCATATTGACAAACGAACATTTGTTGGATTAAGAATGTAGGCCCGATTGTTTTTCGTTGGACGCCATTTTGCTGGAGATCACTACGATCGCTTGATATTTTTCCTTCGTGTCAAGTTTCTCCCGCGCAATACTCACATGCAAAGTATAAGGTTATTTTGCAATCGTTATCGACGAAGCTTATTTATAGAAGATGATTAACCAATGCTTATCGAATCCTCAATTAATCGCTTGTGACGCGCCCAATGATGGATTAGGAAAGGTTAATCCAAGATTATTATATTGATATCAATTGTAGAACGATCAAAATTATCAAATTTTCCTATCTCAATCGCTATTTTTAACCATTATATTTTGTTTCTAAATTTCTGTTTCTAAATATTATTTCACGCCAACTGCAAGTGTCACTTTTGCTTTGTAATCAGCCGCAAAGATGACGTAAAATAGTTGAATAAATATGATAAATACAACGCAATTACGTAGGTAAGAATTTTCTTTGACGTGGTGGACGATAATTTGATGCTCGAAATCTCGTGTATTATATTCACGACTAAACATCTAGTCGGTAGTTTATTTTATTTTATTTTATTTATTTATTTATTTATTTATTTTTTTTTTTTTTTTTTTTTTTTTTTTTTAACAAACCTCATGAAATTTTAACTTCTTATTCTATCGTTTGCTTCAATTACATTTTTCTGATTTATATATTTCTCTCTTTGTCCCTATTTAGTCATCTAACGACGAATCAATCTTACCTTATATTAATTAACGTTCATATTCTGATATTCGATTAAAACGATTATTCAATTAGAAAAAGGCGAGGGATAAAAAAAGCAATCGATAAGAACAAAATTCAGTACAGGTAAAAGCAACTTTATACGTATGCCGGATACTTATTACAAACATAGCGTGCGCACAAAGAAATTACAAGTTACATTTCTCTTTGCAAAATAGATGAGGATAATGGAGCAGACAAACTGTGGCCAAAGTGTAAAATTCAATATCCACTAATTCAATGAAGTATAAGGAAAGGAAGAAAGGTCCCGTTAACTCATTGAATGTTCAATAAACATGAACATTTCTTACATTTTATATTCGCAAACTTTCTCTCTTTATAAGAATAGGCGAAGAGTTGAGATGGGAAAATGAAAGCACGAAGAGAGGTCAATTTTATTTTGATTTAAATTGAGTTGCCATTGAGAATGTATCAAGATTTTTCGTTTCAGCAAAAGTTGTGCATTCTCAGATTTTTCGTGTATCAACGAAATATCAACACTTTCGAAATAATAAATGCTATCTAACCATGTTAAATAAGCTTGAATAAACCTTTTTTTATGTGATTAATACTGGAAAATTTTAGTTCCTAACGAAATTAAAATTTTGTAAATTCATTAAGACTGTAATAAGGACGGCATGAGATGTAAGGCTTTAGAGATGAAGTTTTAACGAATGTTACACTCGACGAGGACAGGGACTTGATAACTTACACAAATGCTCAAATTATTAGATAAAGAAACTACTCAGATTTTTTTTATGTTCGCAAAACATTAAAATGAAATGAAAGAAATAAAATGATCTATTAATTACAAATGAAAATAATGAATTATGAACATTCAATGTGCTAAATTGTTTGTTTATTGTTAAATCTATCTAAAATATATAAAGAATTGTATCTAAGTAATATGCGATAGAGAAAGATAGAAAAAGATAAATAAATATTTTTTTTTTATTTTTAACTTAAATATATTCAAATATAATCATTGTAAATAAGATTGCAATATTTTATCTAATATTTAATAAACGTGATTGAAAACAACTCGTAATATGTCGATCAAAATATATTTCAGCATAATAAATGGATAAATTAGATTAAACTTCATTCAGCATTCGTTTAAGAAAATATTAATGAAGAAAATATTATATCTGTTACTTATATATTATAAAGTGGCATGCAACCAACTATTTTGCTTTAATGTTAATATTATTACGGCGGTGTTAATAATAATAGTAACAAATAATGCCTAAGTGTAAATAAAATTACACGTTAAAACAAAATGTTAATTATAAAAATTTCATAAGCATAAATATAAAATTATAATTATACATTATAAATAGAATATTTATTATATGAATAATTTCATTGCGAGTTTAATTGAATTGCACAATTAACTGAACATTTAAAAAATGTATGTATAATTTTTTTTTACGTATTTAAAGAGAACTTTAACAAACTTTCAAAATAAATATTATTAGAATTAATGAAATTAATTGGCTCAAAAACAGGAAAAAGAAAGAAGAAGTAGAAAATATATGAATTGTATATAAGTAATAATAATAAAATTATCACTAGATTACGGTTAAATAAACGTATGGCTAGAATAAAACAAAAAAAAAAAAAAAAAACATGTTTATATTTTACTTAATACAGTATTCACTTATATTTAAGTTAACTGCGACATAATCAAATATTATGGATGAGCATTATAGATGAAAGTAGAAACAAATAGCATTATGATGTTAGCAGGCTGAATGATTTTCTCCATTCTAAATGATAATAATAATAATGGTAAAAATAATATTTCTATTATAATGGCAAATGAAATCGCTTTACCGAAATTATTTATTTAGTTATTATACGTAGAATAAGACACATAATGTTATCATACAATTTTAGTCACTTTAACGAATTTTTTGTCCTTTTATTATAATTTAGCTAAAATAAATGTAAAATTTTAACGATACCTTATAATTTTTTCTGTCGTTATAACCTGCCTTTAATAATACATATATATATATATATATATATATATATGTATTATATATAATTTTTTTTTTCTACAATATATATATATATATATATACATATATATATATATTGTAGAGAAAAAAAATTATTTGAGAACAAAGCCTTCAAAAAATAATAAAAAATTTCCTATAATTTATCAGAAAATGTATATCATAAATTAATTTTAAAATTATACTGTTAATAATTCTATAAATATATATAGAATTTTATATATGAATACAACATTTTGAAATCATATTAATTAAAAAAATATTTAATCTCTCTATACATTATCTTTGTGTACAATAAATCAGAAGGATAAAAAAATTTTTATTTTATTTCACAAATTCCAACAGGTTTTGTTGTAAATTTATGTTATTACGCTAGAGCATGAGAGCATGAGGTTTACGTAAAATTGGATTTCCTGTCGGTAGCAAATAATTTAATAATATTACAAAATTATAAAGTGATACGTAAGTGCGAATATTCGTTATTAGAAAAAATGTCAACACGATCGTGTTAATATTAAAAATAAGTTGTTCTTGAACTCTTCGAATTACCAATTCACTTTGATATTAATACATTGTGTACCATTATCACCTTATGTTTAAAAATTAAAACAATAAAATATTAAAATGTTTGATGTATCGAGATTAATTTAATCATGAGATTATCAATTTTCATTTTATAAAATTATCATATCTACTCTAATGCAGAAATGTTTGCAATTGTATCGGTTGTTTTATTGACAATTAAACGATCACTGGATGCAGTCAAATACGAATATGAGAATTCGCTAATGTGATTTGGCGCATACCATTTTCACTATCTAAAGAATCAAAAATTCTTGCAACGACCATTGATAAAAATATCTTAATTAACCTGATTGATCGATCGGATAGAAATATCAGTAAAGGTAATAGAGAGCTTTAAAAGTACAATCGTGACGGGTTAGAATGTCGAAAACGTAAAATTAACAAATAACATAACTATTATAGTATATGATAAAAGTGTATGGATTACAATTCCAAAATGTCACAAAATGAAATTTAAAATTCTTTTGAACTTTAGATATTAATCCAGTTTTTTTAACAGTATATTCTTTATATTCTTATTGTTGCATTTAATTTGTAACTTTATATTATTAACTAATACAAATAAAAATTGCAATCATATAGACTGCTTATAATTTAGTTTATCAAAAAGTCGAATGTACGTTTAAATTTGGCAAGTGTCGATGTTTAATTTAGCATTCGGTGATTAGTAAAATTTTAATTATTACCATCACATTAGCTTATATTATTATATTAAATTTCATTTTGTTAATAAAAAGGAATTAAAACTGATATCTAAAATTAAGTATATTTATTTTTGTAAGGTAATTGGGCAAAGATGATTTGATAAATGTTTATAGTATAGAGAGTACATAAACTCAATTATTTTGTATTATGTTACATTTAAGTTGCAGAAGAAATCAATTTTCGATTGAAAATTCTTTGATCTTTAAATCCTAATTGATGATATACATTAGAAGAAAAAAAAAACGAAATTATTTATTACGTATTTAGTAAAAGAACAAAATTATAATGACAATTATTATCGATTGATAAAAGTAAAATTATTAACACTGAAAAATAATTATCAGTGGTTTATCGATTATATTTTGCACTGAAGAAGAATTTTTATTGAAAAACGTTACGAATGAAACATTAGGTTATATTAAAAAAATACCAGTAAATACTATAAGTTACTCAAAGTTAATATAAATGTTTAAATATTTATTATAATTTTTATATACTTTGGTTAAAAAGTAATGTAAATATAAATCTAGAATTATCGTTAGAATAGATTCATAAAGTTTCTTCGTTCAATAATAAAAGACTATTGAAGAGTCGTTAATTGTAATATGAGAGACAATTAAAATACTCGTTTAAAAGCTGATATAATAAATTAAAATTTTATGTATTTACTTGTAATTGTTATCAAGATAATCGAAATACAATTCCGTTGAATTCCCAAAATGAGATTACACGATGTATATGTACAGACTTGATTATTGTAATCGCCCGTTAATTTGCTAATCATAGATGAATGTCAAGTACATTGTAAAAATAAATGAAAGCATTTATTTGGAAAAGCTTATTGGTAAAGTCGGTACTTATGATAATGAATAAACATGTTCGCGTAGAATATGAATTTAATTGTTTTTTCAAACATTTATTGGACAATTTCATTTTCAACGCTATTTGTGATAAAGAAGATCGTGACAGTTCCTAGAATATTAAAGAAAAAGCATAATTCATAATTCATATAGAAGCACTAAATTGAGCGAATATTAAATTTTTTTATATTAATTTTATATTAATTTATTGATCTATGGTAGGTTCAAATAATATTTTCATCTTTATCTATTAAATTTATTTATGTATATGAATAAAATCTTATCTATAATTAATGTTTCAGGAAACACGTGGCTACTAAAATTATATTATTAAAAATGCGGAGATCGTTCTTTTTTTTGTTTGATTTTTTGTTGTTTTTTTTGTTGTTTTTTTTGTCAACAAGATATGTAGAGAAAATTAATTTTGCTATTCTATTGGTTTTCAACTTTGTTCATTATATTAAAATAAACTTGTAAGTAAAATACTATCTTATGTTTTTTCTTTTTATAATTATTGCGAAAGTTAGTTCCCAATTAAAGGAACAATATAAAAACGTATAATATTATATATGTATGTGCGCGCGCGAGTGTGTGTAGTTATAATGTATTAATTTGTGTATAACCATTGTAAAGTGTGTTGTTATAATTAAATTATCTAAATTAGCTACATTTCTTTTGTTCTGTTTTGTTTTTCTTTAATTACCAAATTATTGGAGAGAATACTCGAATGAAAAAGTTGACAGTTTGTTAGTACAAGGCCGATAAATAGAAAATAATAAGCTGAATTTTTGTATGCATCACTCATAGGATCGCTAAGCTGCCCTTCAGGAACAATAAATTCTAAAAATCTCCGACATAAAGTTTATTAATCGCACTGTTTACCCTTTGATAATATTCATAAAGCTATTTATTTATGAAATTACTTCGAGGAAGAAAGAGAGAGAGAGAGAGAGAGAGAGAGAGAGAGAGAGAGAGAGAGTTTTGCATAATTTATTAGACGATTGATGGAAAATGAGAGGAAGGCTTCGTAATTTTTAACTCGCTAAAGCACTAGTCAGATTATTAAATTATGCGCTAGAGCACATGACGCGACAAATTAAATATTGATATCTTTTGAGTAAATTACGCAGGTCGAATTGTTAAAATAGAGTAACTTGATTCGCACAGCCGACACCGAGTGAATCGAAGATGGCTTACTCATCGCCCGCTAATAAGTATCACTTACGTATTGAAAATCCGTTCCTCTTCGATCCGCTGCTCTTACTCTTCTTGTTTTTGGGGTAGAGGTTGACGATTTTGCTCTGTCCGCAACCCATTTCTGCCTCGCAGGAAGTAGCGCTTCACCTCCGCGCCGGAAGCTCGGGGGGAAGGATTCCGCGATGAAGTGACTCGGGAATAGCTGACGAAGGATCCGCGATTAATTACATTCTCGATTCGATAGGACCACGATATAACACTCGTCGATGCGCCGAAAATATCAGGATCATCTGTCTTTTCTCTCTCTCTCTCTCTCTCTCTCTCTCTCTCTCTCGCGCTCTCGCTCTTTCGCTCTTTCGCTCTCTCACTCTCTCGCTCTCTCACTCTCTCACTCTCTCACTCTCTTTCGAGCGCGCACACTGCACTTGGAAGAGGACACTTTTTTTTAATCACCACTTGAATTTGAAATTCGAATCATAATTTCAGACACATAACTCGCGCATATTCTCTCTCTCTCTCTCTCTCTCTCTCTCTCTCACTTCGCGATTGCTACTCGCTAAATTTAAACTCTCAACGCTGATTTCCAATTGAAAATCGATGTTCTTGAGTATGATTGATATGTCGAGGTCTTTGCGGTTTCTATCTATCATAGAGAGTTTGAAGAAAATGATTAAGCAGCAAGGCGCGACTCATCCTCGCGCTGACGACCATCATTGCTTTTATTGTTCTTTTGTTTCGTTTGTACAGTTTTGTCCTTATGTTACTCGCTGATACAGATATGTTGACAAGTCCTTGTTCCTTTTAATTTGATATTGCGACGTTTATTTCTTGAAGTTTAACGATCCCTCCAAGGGTCTCCATGTATTTGTACACACTCCTCCTTCTCTAGTCCCTACTTATTACTTATAATATAGTCATAATCTCCTTTAGCAGTTCATGCCCTATCTCTATTGCTTGCTTGCTTGCTTTCTTGCTTGCTTGCTTGCTTGCTTGCTTGCTGTTTGCTTGCTTGCATGCTTACTCGCTTACTACGTGAGTTTATATCGTGCTAGAATGCACCGGTGGCTCGTGATTTACGATATTCGTAAATTATCGTCAGCCTTTGGTTTTTTTTTGCTTTTTGTTTTTGTTTTTTCTTTTTGTTATTTTTTTTTGTCTTCCACCTTGGCTACCTCAGCCAACCTGGCAACCAATCCATCTTCGGGCTTCGGCTTTGTCCCAAACGCCTCATCGTCACGCGCGAAATGGCATCATCTAGCCGATATCCATTTTGCAAATGGAGGCATCGTCGTTCTCGTTTGTTTGACGCATTCGCGCCACGCTCTCTCTCTCTCTCTCTCTCTCTCTCTCACACACACTCTCTCCCTCACTCTCTCACTCTCGCTTTCTCGATATCTTTTCGTTCTTCAGACACGTGGTCACGTTTTCTCAATAGCTTCACTCAGTCCGCTCATTTTTCCTTCCCTCGCTCACGTCTCTATATATTTCATACTCCTATTCTGTAACGATCCAAGGCGCTTCCCTTCTCAATAAACACTTTTCCTTTAATCGCCGAACACCGCTCGAACCCGCGCACACCCTATTTTCACGACTCCTTCTCTCCCCGAGATCCAACTTCGTTTCTAACAGTTAATTTGATTTTGAGCGTGAGATACTCCTGGCTCTCTTAGTGCAGATGAATCGTAACCGCACCACGGCCCCGTGCAAAGGGCAATCGTCTTCCCTTTCCTTCGACTCAGCCGGCTCGCGATATTCTGCAGGATATCGCAATCGTCACCAGATGAGAAAAGTTTGAAATGCGGCCGTTGGTTTTCAGCTGCGATAACGATTATTGAATTCGGACCTGCAAGATAAGAGAAATGGCACTATTGGAATTGGTTTAGCTTAAATTTTCATTGAGAAACTTCGTTTCATTGAGTGTGGGAACGCGAGCTATTGGCTCGTCGGGGCCATATTAAAACGATTTTCAATACCTCCTCGCTGCTACAATGAAATATAAACTTGGCGTAAAAATTCTCAATACTCGAAAGTGATAAGTAAAATTAGCCAATTTCTTTTTTTATTTTTCTTCTCTTTTATACGTGGGCTTTCTTTAATACGTGGGTCTCGTAATCTTATAAAATAGATGGGAAATTTTCGTAAATTCGATGCGATTATGGGAGTTAATTGCAGTTACAATGGAATAATACATTAGGATATTTAAAGCTTATAGGGGGACACTTTTCCCGCACGAACTAATCATCCGTTCGTTATTATTGATAATAAGGGCTTGAAAGAAATAATACCCTTAGCTATTTAGAAGTTATTAAAAGTGGTATTAAAACTCTCGTTGCTCGGCCCGTTTTATCACGACACAGACACGCATTTGCATTTTACTGAATATATAGAAGCTCGAGACTGAAGGACGGCGATACCATTCTGTTAAAAAAAAAAAAAACATTAGTTTTAAGAATATTAAAACACAGAACGTCTTGAAAGAAATAATTGACGATATTATATTTCAGTTACGCATTTTATTATACTCGGTTAGTCATTTAATATAATAAATAAATAATAAATAATAAAAGGAATAATGAAGAAACGCACGCAGTCAAAATGCTTTCTAAACTATATGATTATTGCACGGACTTTATTTATTTATTATTCTAATGTAAAACATCGAATAGGAATAAAATATCGATGAATTATTTTTTAAACAGTAAGATTTTCATGCATGTATTTTCAATGAAAATTAAAGCCTACAGGAAAAACTGTTAAAAATAAAAAAAACCTTTCACTACTAGTGAAATGAAGAAAATTAATACAAATAAATTTGACGCATCAACTTATCTAGAAGAATAAAAGCAACATAGAAAAGTACATTTTTTTATATATAGTAACTAACGAAAGTACTTTATCTTGATTATTCCATGGTAAAAAGAATTTTATCAAAATATTAAAAATCTGTAATGTATAATTTGTCTTTTATGAGTATTATTAAAAGTAACAAACAGTATTATAAAATTTATATTGTATGTATTTGAGAAAAATGGCGTTTGAAATACTTGAATTACTCGGCGGGTGTTCCTTTAAAAGTTCATCGAGGACATAATAGTGTTGATAAAGGATAACGTTGTCGTCGAAGGAATCACCGACTTCTTAAAATCTAATTGCATAAGAAGATTCGATATTCAAGTCGAGCTTAAACATTTTCCTGATTAGATGCTCAGGACTAGCGCTTGCAGATGTTCTTTGCTGATGGATCATTGTAGAGTGAGAAATCACGCATGCGAAGTTCTATAACGAATTACGATATTTCGACATCAATCAGATACCGAGGATATGAGTTTTCAACGTTAAATTACACGAATTTTTTGTACAAACAGATTTTCGAGTCAATAAAAAAAAAAGAAAAAAAAGACGTAGACATGCCGGATTGTTTCAAATTACACGAGTATACAATATAAATTAATTCAATTTTATCCCTCGAATATTTCGAAAGATTTAATTATTGTAAGAAGATTTATTTTAAGATATCGAAAATACCATCCATCAAATAATGATGCAATTGATTATATCTTTAGTCTCTCTCTCTCTCTCTCTCTCTCTCTCTCTCTCTCTATATATATATATATATATATATCTTATTTTATCGAATACAAAATTGTACATCTGAATTCAATTTATTATAAATTGATTTTCAATAGTAAGTTAATTTTCTTCAACTTTCATAACTTATAACTAGTAGCATTGTGCTGCTTTTTTTTTTTGAAAAGTTTAAAGATCAGTAGCTCTGTGATACTTTATACTGCAGCAACGTTCACTCTTCATTAGACTCGAAAGCTTTTCCATTAAATAAATATCACATGACGATATATTATGGGCATAGGTCTCTTAGGCATAGGTACATTCAACTTCTGTTTACTAAACATTAAAGTAAAAGAACAAACATTATTTTATTTTTCAGCATTTTATTAATTAATTCAAGCAAGTGAGAATTATCCAAGTAAGTAATAATTTTACTTATAAAATTAATTGTCCAATTATAATCTGATTAGGCCTGAAATTTGTATTTGTATAAGAGATAAATCTGTTTATCAAGATCGCAAGTATGTTGATAACTGACGGACGTGCTTAAAAAAAAAGGAAAAACAAAACTACATACGCCCATCTAAATAATATAATTTTTATTACAATAATTTAATTTGTTTATATCGAGAAGATTTCGAAAATTAGTAAATAATAGTTATTTGTAAAATATTTGCGTTCCTTCGAAATATCGAATTTTTTATCGTTTTCATTGTCCTTAGATTTTCGCGATAATAATAATATTGATTTTGATATTGAAAATTCAATGATTTCAAGTAAATTATCAATTACATGATCATATTGTATAGTAGATTACGTGAGCATTACTATAGTATAAATATTTACTTAGATGTACGCATCATTTGTATAAAAATAAAATTATATACACGAGCGAATGAATTACAAAATTCGATAAAGCTCTCGAAAATAGTACATGTAAGAGAAGAAATTTCAACCACTCAACTGTGAGTAAAATGTAGGCAGGGATCGATTATATCTGTTTGAGTTGATATGGTTAAGCTTCGTTCACTACCAATATAAAAAATAAAAAAATCTCAAACTTTTGACAGATTTCTGATAAATATATAACATAGTTATAAAATAATTGAAATAATATGATTATATGTTTGTACTAGTAATGCTTCTTATTTCAATCTATTAATATAAAATTATATGAAATATATATATATATATATAAAATATAAAATTCTAAATATAATTAATTATTCGTCCCCTCTATTTTCATGAATAATATTAAATATATTTATTGTTAATTATATATATATCAAAGAAGAAAATGATATTCTATTTTATAAGAAAGAAAAAAGAAATTTCATCATTCATTTGATAAATGGCTGAATTTTTTAGGAGAAAAATAGTAATATTAAATAATGTGTCGCATTTTAGTTTTGCGGCAGAAAATAACTCCTCACCTATTTCTAACTATTTATTAAAGGTTTACTTCCCCCTGTCATATACATTTATATTTAACGCAATTATTTTCAATTATGAAAATCGAATTACCTCATCTATTACGAAATTTTGCAAGAATTATCAAAAGTCTATTTTGCACACTTGGCTTTCTCGTCAATTGACAAATCGTTTTGCTCAAGTCATAATTACGACATTAAGAATTGGTAAAAGCGCGTAATTTACATTCCTTTTAAATTAGTATGCAGTAATCATTGGAATTGTACGTATTTAACATTGAATGCCCTATGGGCCGTAAGTTTCTCGATTAATAGACAGTCGAGTCACGCGGGGACTGAAAGCACGACTGGGAAATAAATAAAGTGACAAAAGATAAAGGTCGCTGATTGTTCGTCTGCCTCTACGCGTGGGTGTGTACGTGTGCGCCCGCTTGGCAGCTCGCTCTATTACGTGGCTATGCAACGACGATAGCAAAAGGTCGAACGCGAGGTTGAGGCGGTAGAACGCTGATCCCGTCGGGTCGAGTGACCTCCTCGATGTTCGCTACCCCGCCGTTGGTGCGAACTCCTGCTCCCAACACCACGAGGACAACTAAGCGCATATCCTTGAATGTCTCATCTTCGTATCTACCATCTTCTGTTGCCTCCCCCCCCCTTTACCCAATGGCTGGAAGTGGAGGACAGGATGCACGGGACGAGCACCGTCGATGTCGTAGACACGAAGTTCCGCGGCCGCGGCCTTCTTGGCCGCTGAGCTTTCAGTCCGACCTCATAGTAATAGTAACCACGTGTTAGGACTTGACGAGAGCTTGCAATCTTTTTTCGTTCGAGGCGTACCAGCTCGCTCTCTCGCACTTGCACCGCATAATGTGTGTATGTTTTTTTTCATGATTTGACGTCATATAAATTTACAAAAAAAAACGCTGTTTCTCATTGAGAGAGAAAAAAAGATAAAGAAAAAAGAAAGAATTCTTTCTATTTGATTTTCAAATTTAGAAATTATTGACGAATAGATTCTACTTATTCATTTTCTTTGTCTTTTTTTTTCAACGAGTTTATTTAAATTGATGACTAAAGTTTTTAATCAGTTGGCTAATGGTTTTGACAAGCCAAGTTTTATTCGATATTTTTTTTTGTTTTTTTTTTTTTTTTCAAAAGAAACGTTTCTGCTGTTGCGACTATTAAAACATATACGCGGATTTGTAAAAATATCATAGTTTTAGCTGTTATCGTTGAAATTTCGTAAAATAAGCAAATATTTTAAAAGGGTTCATAAACGTATTAGTAGACATATTTTTTTCGAAATTACTTTGTGAATGTTTATAATAAACGTCATAGTGCACTTTTTATGTATAATCAATGTATAGGTTGGCGTATGGAGAGTATGTAAATGATTTGTGACAGATAGTCGTAACTAGACGGAAATATGTAACGCACAATTTACTGGTGTACTTTAGAGCTCGAAACTTAGCATAAGATCTATCATTGATATATTTCAGATTAAATAAATATTATTAAAAGCTTACTGCATCGAATGTCGAATAGATGAGTAAACATATTGAATTAGTCGCGTGTAACTTTCATCGCACAAAGTTTCTAGTTTATTTTGAAGTTCATTTTAAAATTTAATATTTATTATACCCATGAGTAGACTATTGAAATTTATCTATTAAATGTCAAATATACATGTAAATTATATGGGATTGGCAATTGAAAAACCGAATTATCGTGAGATGCACGTGGTATGTGAGTTGTTTTATATCACTTAGATGCCTGTGGCGAAAAAGCCTTACACGTTATTATACATTGTTTTCTACTCTCAGCTGCGCGTCATAACTAGCAGCAAAAAAAAAAAAAAAGAAAAGAAAGTAAGGAAGAAAGAAAAAAGAAAAAAAGAGAAAAGAGAGAAAATTTTCGTCGATAATTCACGAAAACTATATGGTCGCGTCGCATAGGTTTGCCGGAGAAAAATTACTAAGCTCTGAAGTTGGGTGAAAAGAAAAAAATTGATTTGGTGGTACGACGAATAATCTAGATTACGACATTGCGTGGATTGGAGATATACGAGAGCATTTATTGACGATAGAAGAGTGGAGGAGCGCAGTAGATAAAATATTCCCCAAAAATTGACTCTAGAAGAGTCCAAGAAGAGTTGGACGATAAAAATATAAAAGTAAAAGACATAATAATTCGAATTTCCTTTCTTTGACCATCGGATCTCGAATCCCCGATGATGAAAGTTATGCAAACCGACCAATAATTTATTTTATAGTTCAATTAAATTACAATATCAGTGAGAACAGAGTCCACGGAATTTTTATGGTAAAAATCATAAAACTGATTTAATTAATAATAAGTCACTCTCGTAATTGTAATTGATAGTTTGTAGTATATCGGGATACTTGCAGTAGGCGCATCAAGTTAATTATTTATAAATGGTAAAGTGAATAAAGAAAAATTTTAATACTTGCGACACGTAAGTAAGTTTAAAAGAAATTTCACTCCTCCATTACGCATAGTCTCAATTATAAAAATATTAACATAGTACATCTAATCTCACTGTATTAGTAAGTTTTTTTACGCATGTTGATGGTATGTTTAATCAATAGAAGAACTTTCTTTTACACAATTATAATAATAATAATAATAATAATAATAATAATAATAACGTAATTTTAAGGAAATTTTAATATTTATTTTCAAAACTATTCGATAATATAGTTAATAATATTTTTAAGACTTTTCGATAAAAGAAATGTATATATATATATATATATATATATATATATATAAATTTATAATATATGCTAAGGCATGAAATGAATTATAGTTGAGAGCCTACTAAGAAGAAGACATGTATTAATTAATATTACGATAAATTATTAAAAATCTTTATTTTTATGTTATAGGTATAATAATATTTAATTTAAAGTTTTTCATAAATATATTCAAAAGTTTTCAGCATAATAATTAAGGAGGAATGTAATGACGAACATACATGATGTATTAAAACTATTAAAATTATTATTATTTCTTCATAAATTCGATTACTTCACATATACAATCTTGAATGTGCGTAATAGAAAGCAGAAAAATATAAATGAACTTTCAAAAACAAAATTCTTAGAAAAGTATCTGATGTAAAGTAGTGGGAAGAACGTAAAAAGAAATATATATTCGTTACGTAAATTCGAACGTAAATAGAAATATATATGAATATATATTCAGAGGATAAAAAAATTCTGGGTTTATTTAATATTCAAATAATAGTTATATTTTCTATATTTACATGCATTGAAAATTAAGCTCTAATGTAAAACAAAGCTTTAGCGTATAAGCTATCAGAAGAGTTTCATAAAAAAACAAAAAACAAAACAAAAAACATAAAAATGAAAAAGAACTCTTTTTGTAAAGTAATAGGAAGATAAGCATATAACATTAAAACAGACATAAAAGAAGTTAAGTATGATCACGTTTTATAAAGTTGATGCAAAATAGAAGTGAGTGGCGATATTGTGATAATATGATGATGAATTTTGAAACTTTTCAGATAATAAAAATAATGAGAGTATTTTATAAATATTTATAACTGTTTATTATAATATAAAAGAAAAATGCAATACGTAGTTGAAATATCTTAATATTTTGCATTATGCAGATGAAATAATTTGAAAAATATGATAATAAAAATATATTGTCCATTTTTTTTTTTTTGCAAGTTTATTAAATTTTTATATTACATATTCATGATCGAAATGAATAGGTGAATATATAGATTAGAAGTAAGTAAAAATTCAAGAGTTTTCTAGCCAATCGCGATGCTTTAAATTATATTAAATTAATAATCAAAGATATATTTGTAGGTGCGTTCTTTTCATATATTTGTACATACATTAATGAAAAAATTCATGAATAAAATTTACCCAATTAATGTTTTTTTTTTTGTTACTCTAGGAGCCTGTGATTTTATTGTTGAATCAACATAATTGCTCGTATGCACGAACGAATTATTTACATTTTTGCTTGTTTTCTTCACATTCGCATTGCGTACAATTGATGTTGATTGAAAAATATATATTACGCGATGAAAGGAGTCTAAGTAGTCTTAAATTTAGAGAAAAAAAAGGATCCGAAAAATTGAGGTAGAAACCTGTCGCATAAATATTAATAGAACTAAATACAGATATAATGAAACAAATATTTATCGATGTAAAAATAAATAATATAATAGAAGATAAAATTAAGTTGACAAACAAATATTTTGATGAATAGGCGTTATTCGAATCAAGATGTAATTTTTTTTGAAATAACAAACTGTAATAACAAAGAATTACTGGAAATTTAAAAATAAAAGAATTGAAATTAAAGATTTTGTTAAGTATTATCAAGTGTCACTGATATCGTTTCTAGATCAATTGAACTATGCGTCTTGAAAAAAGGATATCGCCGATGGAAATTATACTTCTTCGTTGGTAATTTCATCGAAACAGTCCACGCTGCTTCGTAAATCGGTTAAGCGAATTTTCTACTTTCAGTCAGCCAGATTAATTATCTCTTTCGTACAATTAACGCGAATCAATGTATGAATCAACACTGAGCATATGTGTATGTAGAGTATGTGTTTATCAATAATGTAATTTCCATATGCTTGATAGAATTTTGAATATCACTAACCATTGTTTCTATATGTAATATTGTTACTTCCTCGGATTAATAATTTTGACGTTTACTTTTTAGAGTTGTGCAGAGATAAAATACCTCTAAAAAATGTTACATATTGACACAAAGATCAAAACAAATGGTTAAAAGTAAAATAATAGGGTATAAACAAATAGCTTACTTATCTTTTAACATTGAATATTTCACATTCCCATGCAAGCGGAAATTGTGAATCGTGAATACTATATATGTGATGTTACTAATTGCTAATTTTGACAATCCGAAGATTTTTACTTTTTACTATTTTCTTTCGCTATTATTAGAATAAAATTCCAAAAATATCTAGAGGTTTTAAAGTTTGAAATAAAGAAATTGAATAAGTATACAATGCAAGTTTTAGATTCTATAATTTTGGTAAAAGAATTTTCGGTATTTAAAAATTTTATAATAAAAAATTTAGTTACGAAAAAGTAGGAAATTATTAGAATTTATGCTACCATATTCAATTAGAATATCTATTAATTTTCATGATTACCGTTTGCAAAAGTTTGAAGACTCAAATACTAAAGACAAAACTTTTTATATCATGACCTGATATTTTAGAATAAAAACTGAGAAATTTAATTTGCAATTAATAAATTACAAAGTCATCATTCTGTCCTAATATTATATAGAACAAAATATTTCGTATTAATTTAAAACAACAATCTGATGTGGCTGATGGCTTACATGTGTATTTACACATAAAGTAGTACGCTCACGATTTGAGTCAGACGTTTAACATATACCATATAACTAATTTATATGTTAGGCTACGGTATACTTTGAATTACTATACATTAAGCTTTGTGCCAAGTAAGCAAATTGTAATTTCTAATTATGCCATAACAAATTGCAGCTCTTTTCCCTTGTAATATAAAAGCCTATAAAATCTTGAAATTCAATGTGTGACATGTAATTTCATCTGAAGGTTATAATACACACAAAAAATGGCACAGACAAACTATTGAAAAGAGGTAAAAATCAATATTGTTTTATATAAAATTCACACATCCGTATTTCATAAACGATTTTTCGAATAAAAGCTAGAGGATCGTGCCTGCAACTTTTTCTTCTTCTTCTTCTCTTTTATTAAGGATTTATTACAATAAGTATGTAAATGGCAAAAAGCTAGTATACATTTTTTCAATTATAATGTTCATTGTCGTTAAATGTTATATCTATTTGTCATCCACTTTTTTCTCCCTGAAAATTATAAAATATTAAAATGTAATTTAATTATAAATAAACATATAAATTTGCTTTTTCTTCTAAAAAAAAAAAAAAAAAAAAAAAAAAAAATTTTTTTTTTTTTAGATTTCTTTCGTTAAAATTTTTTTCAATGGACATTAAACAGTTCTTTAATATCTTCTATTGCGCAAAATACATCTTTTACACATACGAGCTTGACTTTGTCCCTACTTCGAACGCAAAAAAAGAAGAAAAGAAAAAAAAACATACAGACTAAGATTCATTTATTTTTCAAGTAAGGTAGAAGGTCTTTTTCATGATTAACAAATATTAGAAAAAAGGCTTTTATTCTCCTTTACTGTAGGCTCAATTCCAAATAAATTTTCATATGAAAACACAGACGAACGATTAGCTTCTTCTTCTCTTCTTCTTTTAACATTTAAACATTCATACTCCATCAACTATTATTCGTTACTATGCGGGCAAATGTGTTTAAAAAATTTTCCCACAAATACAGACTAGAATTCCATTACTTAAGCCTAATAATTTTTGTAATAATAACAATAATAATAATAATAATAATAAATAATAATAATAATAATAATAATAATAATAATAATACAAGTTATATTGATTTTATTTTCAGCTAATGACTGTATTTGTTAATACAATAATATAACACAATTGAGAGAGGAATATTTAAAGCATAAAGTAGTCCTAATTACAAATTAATTCAAAAATTTAAATGAGTGATGTAATTGTAAAAACAAGTGTTTTTTACACTGCTTTACGTAAGCTTTTCATATAGTATTAATAATACAAGTTTTATATTGTTTACCCCAAAAATACGTTTACTTACTTGTATTTTCATACAGCAAGAAAATATACCGATAAAAGGTGTACGTTTCTCTTAATAAATATAAAGCATAATTTCGATGGAACTTTATAAAAGGAAAAATAATACGTGTATGTGCGTACACACGCGCGAACGTCCCCATACACATGTATTAAAATTTTAACATAATCGTATCAAAATTATTTCTGCATAAAATATGTAATATAGCAAGAAAGTATTTTTCGATGTAAATATTTTTAGAAAATTATTAAAAAAAGTAGTTATTCAATTTTATTTACTATTTATAAGCCTCTATATACAATTTTTATCAAAAATTTATCAAAAGATCGTTATAATATATAAATGTATAATATATCTTTAAATATACCTATAAACGTAAATAAATCAACATTTACTCTAAATAATATTCGTACGATCGTGTCTAATTATTACGCTATTTATTTTCATGCAATTCTAACTCAATTCGTATCTATTTTTGTGTAGTATATATGTGTGTTTAGTAATATATAAATTACAAGTAGAGAAAATTTGAAACCCTGTTAATTAACATAACTGCATGAAATTTAAATTTATTGCGGGGCCGCCGAGCTTCAAGAACGGAAGTTTCATTGGAAATTTAAATGCACGCCAAATTGCATTAAATGATTGTTTTTTAAATAATACTTTCGACCCAAGATAAATAGACAAATAATCAGCTCCAATAATATATGATAACCCTTCTCCATGTTTTTAGTCTTATTCAGCGAGTTGAATGCTGAACGAAGAATTGGAGTCAAGTTTGCTTTCACCTCCCGTAATCCTCTGTACAATAACTATCGCGAAGCTTTCACATCCTCAGTCGGGATGCCATTGGCTGGCTATTAAAATTTATTTTGAGCAACGGAGCGTCACCCTGAGTCATAAAATTCACCCCCTCATTTTCCGACCGAACGTCGGTCAACACTCCGGGCCTTCTCACTGACCCACCTCACTCATCTCATCCACGAGGCCTCTCGACAACATTAAACAGAACTTTGCTCACTCACTCACAGGTTAGCATATATAACACACTACTCGCGATACCTCTATTATCCTCTCACAGGACAACGGCGGGGCGCCGCGACGTCCTATCGCTTTACCCCCGTGGTGGTGGTGGCTCTTCGTAGCCGCTGTCCACAAACTGGGTCAAAACTTGACTCTCTCTCTCTCTCTGTCTCTCGCCGTGCGCGCGCCCGTAGCCGAGCTGCACTTGTCGCTTCGTTGGTGGTGACGCACCCTGGAGCCGTTAACTGGAGCAGCCAGTGAAACTATGCAAGCCGATATAGTTGATTTCATGGCAGCGCCTGAACTCTGGATTTCATGATAGGCGGGATGATGGTGATGGTGATGGTGATGGTGATGGTGATGGAGGGGTGATGGTGATGGAGGGGTGGTGGTGTTGGTGGTGGGGGGTGTGAGGCGAGGAGAGCAAAGAAGCCGATTCGATAAAAAGAATTGATAGTGCAATTTTCATGTAAGGGAGCTTGAAATTGAATGCATTTTATTTATTGGCGAACGTCGAGCGAAAGCTGAATCTTCGAGTATTCTTAGATGAACAACATTAGAATAGGAAGTTTTTGAATTTTAAAAGAGGCCAATTGTTGCCATTTTTTTTTCATTTCATTTTCGTTTGTGAGGTAATTTGAAATTTTAGCCAAGCATCATTAGAAACGGATATATATATATATATATATATATATATATATATATATATATATATATATATATATATTTCTTTTATGTATTTCTATATAT
>NW_011948415.1:14405537-14419475 GCF_000503995.2 Ceratosolen solmsi marchali
GGATTTCAATGTATAATAATATTCCGAGGAAAAGAAATTTCTTTATTTACAAAAGCCTACAAAATAAAATGCCATCCTTCGTAAAAATGTCATCCTTGCGAATGATATTTTATACAAAGTATACAAATTTGAATATGTATAAATAAATAGTCTTTTGTGATCTAAAAATATCTTTAGAAATAAATATTTCTAATTCTCATGTCATATGATTGGTTAATTTTCTAATTGTGTGAATTTTTTAATATCTTATTCTTAAAATAAGTAAATATTCATTTGTATACGCGCGCAAGAAAAAAATAATGTTAAACCACGCGTGCACGCATGTTGCACGCACAATGCACTATTAATGTTGCGCATTACCATTTCTTTAGTTTAATCTGTATATTACCATTTGCATAGTTGATTAGTAAAGTGAAATTTGCTCTTGGATAAACTTAGCATAAGATTACTTATCTAGTAATTTCAATTTTAATTGATTTATATAACAATTGATCGTATTGTAAATGTTGTAAAATTTTGACAAAGGTAAAAAATTCTTAGCAATTAGAAGTGTTATTATTTCTACAGAATTGTCTGCATTTAAAATTCTTTTTAAAAATGTTTGTTACAGAGTATTTTATTTAATAAAAACATATTTCAGATTTTCTTTTTTAAGTTACAGAATATATGAGACAGAGGCTTGTGAGCACAGATTATACACGTAGAAAACACATTTTTATTATTTAATGTCTAATCCCATGTTATATTATGTTAAAATATAGTTGTTGATCATTCCATATATTTGTTATGTTAAATGATGTAAAAATTTATCAGTACAAATGAGAATGGGTAAACTTTACGTAATTAAACATAATAATAAAATAACTAAATAACCAAGCTTATAGATAATACATTACTAATAGTTTTTAAAATTATAATTTTATAATAGATATTTCTTACTAATAATGTATTGAACAATTCCTTACTAATAATGAATTTAAAAAATCATTTTTGTTTTTTATTTATTTTGTTGTATAAATCATTAATGAGTTATAATATTTTATTTTTATTTTATCTTAATAAATTTTAATTACATTGATTATAGTAAAAATTATGACGAATGATCTTATTGTATGCAGACTTAGAAATTTTGCTTATAAAATTTGGAGGTTTTTCGATTTCAAAGGAATTGCTTGGTAGTGAAAGATCTACATTGTCGTCCATTAATTTTAGAAAATTTAAATCTGTTTTTATTTTTTAGTTAATAAGCGTTGGTAGCGTAGAGAAAAATATATAATTGTATAAGCTACGTAGCATCAAGCGTAAGCCTTCGTAATATGTTATTAAAATAGTCATTTTAATTTTGAAATTTTTCTCCGACGTACGTCTCATTTATATAGATAACTGGATATAAAGGAAAATTTTTAATTTGTTTGATAAAAATTATATTATAATTATTAATTCCATTCATTCAAAGAGTCGAAGAGTAAAATCTTTTGCGCTAATATTTCTTTGTACAATGATATATTGTTATAAAAGTTTTATTCTAAATCTGCTAATAAGCAATAAGTTGTTATAATTGTTTTATATATGCTTATATCATAATATATTCCTTTTGGTTAATTCTATTAATAATTAAATTCTTAATTATTAAATCTAAACTTTAAAAATATTTTAGATGTTTAATATTTTTTCAAATTATTGCTTTTACTTCGTTGATTTAAATAATATTTGTTAATATTATTTGTTCACACAATTCAATATAATGAAATGAATTTTTGTTATTTTCATATTCTTCGTTTATTTGTACAACGATAATCCTTTTTGTTTTTAATATTATTCGAAAGTTCTTTAGATTTAGTCCTTAAAGATTTTGAAATTTCTTCCAAAATACAGAATATATAAAGCTTTAGTAACTTAAAAAATTTATTAAAAAATCCAAAATTAAAATTATATTTTATAAAGCAATTTAATCAGTTGTTCTACTAATCTGCAAATTTGTTGTTTTTATACACTGCAAATACTAAAGATGTGTAACTTAATTATATAATTTTTTTCACTCAAATAATTAATAATTTTTGCCTTGAACTTCATGTGTATATAATTTGACAGTTAATTTGAAAATTTCTTCGAGTGAACAAACGGAAATTTAAATTCATATATGTAATTATTAATAATGGAATGTTAATTTGTATATACAATTATTCAGATTGACCTAAATATTTTCAGAATTAATTTATACAAGTTTAGAATAGAGTTTAGTTTCTATTCAATTAAATGCTAAGTCAAATATACATTACATTACTATTGAAGTAATAATATAAATAGTTTGAGTATATTTCGCCTTTATGATTAACATATAATGCAGACAAAATATTTCATAATTTGTAAAGTACATTAAGTCATCCGAATTATTCTATTTTTACATAATTGGTAGAATAAGTTGAAATTATGTTTTCCTAATTATAAGTGGAATGGCAATATTATTGATATTATTTCAGAAAACATGAAATCAATTTAAAAAGCATAATTAATTGAGTGCGGATGCGTTACCAAATAATTTCATTAAAACGCGATAAATCAGCCCAATTATTTTTGTCCCATGGATGATTAAGAATATTTTAGCAGAAATCATTGGATTAGCATATCATATATCTACATTTTGCATCATTAATTCCCTATAAAATTTACCTTTATATTTAAATGTATTCACTCGCGCTCTCTCGCTATCCAAACAGACACTACTAACAAACAAATTATTAAAACATCACGTAATAAATAAATGCAACGATCGTGTATGTTGTCTATGTCCACCCTATACTCTCGATAAGCTAAAAGTCATATTCAATTTATTTCGCCACACACACAGAGAGAGAGAGTGAGTGAGAGTGAGAGTGAGAACGAGAGTGTGGGAGGAGGACATGAGCTTGAAATAGAGAAATTCAATAGTCCGTCGATGCTGAAGTTGATTGTATACTCGCGCGGGCGAACATTGCCGAACGAGTCGCGTATCTCGTTTTATTTATCATTCGAGCAGAATCGAGGTGACTTTCTCGATCCACGTCCATACGAAAATATAGTCAAAAGACGATAGTCCTGGGATTGAGAATTTGCAATTTCAACAGGTTGTCTATGAAAGTCGTTTCGAAATAATAGTTTTGTGCCAGCGTAAAAGTAAACATCCGGCCGATAATCATTTCCGCTCGCCTCTCCGAAGCGCTCTCGACCACAATTGCCCAAACCTCCGTCAGTCTCCATCCCCGGCACCAGGATAACCGCGCCAAATAACCAACCGCGTGCAAGCGTGCAAGCGTGCAAGCCGAAGCACGGGCTGTCTGTCAATGGCACTAGAGCTTGTCAAGTACCGACGATTCGGATGGGAGAGAATGAAGATCCCCGAGGATCGAGCTGGAGGGCGTGAGGGTGAGAGTGGCGAAGGGCTACGAAGTACCGGAGTCGCCTCGATCCACGAATGGATTAGGGAGGTCAATTTCGCGGATGCTCGATCACTCGCGAAAACTCGTACGTGCCTGGCATCGAACCTGGTACTGAGTCACTGGTGCCGATTACCGATGAGAAGCGGCGACGGTGGCTACGGAGCCTCCTCCTCCCCCTCCTCCTCCTCCTCCTCCCCCTCCTCCCCCCCCTCCCCACTCTCCTCCTCCTCCTCCTCCTCCTCCTCCTCCTAATCCTACTCCTACTCCTCCTTCTTCTCCTGCAGGGGTCAGTCGCATTCGCGGCCTAATCGATACGGACGTAGAGGAGCGCGGATGCCAAGCAGAGGGCCCGGTTTGGTGACTCCGGCACACTACTCACCGCCTCGGACCACTGGGGCCGACCTCCTCTCGCGCTGTCCAGCATCACGTGGAGCCCGGGGTCCGCAGCCCCCCGCTGCTGCTCCTCCTTGACGGGCGCATGTGCGTGGATACGTGCCACCTCGGGGGCTGCGGGTTGCCTGGCCGTGGGAGCGCGCGAAACCTCCTTGTCGCGCGGGCCTCCAGCATCGACTGACTCTGGCGCCGCGGCGGCGACCGGGACGAGGGCGCACGCGCGATCCGACAACACTCGTGCGTGCGGCTGGAACGCGCTCGACCCCTCGCCACGGAGGAGGAGAGCCCGAGTGGGATTGGGGAGGGGGAGGGAGCCAGAAGCTGGGTCAGTGAGTGAGAGAAGCGATCGTGACTACCGCCGAGTGCCGACTGACGACTGTCGTGAGTGCCGCGACTGTCGACCGACGACCGACGACCGCCGTCTGGCGGGGAACTGGTGTGCCAAGGAGCATCTACTCGGAGCTAGCGATTCGCGCGTCCGAGGGATGAGGTTGCCGAATGTGCCTGCGCTCGAGGGGCCAAATACGATCAGGAGGACGGGCGTGGGAGGGGAACGCTCGTGACGTTGCTGTGGGAGCCGTTGGGACGGAGGCTCGTCCGACGAAGAAGACGTTCGTGCAAAATTAGAAGATCGATGGAGCCTCGGACTCGCGCCGCCGAAACTTTCGAACGTGCTCACCCCTCCCCTCGCCACTCCCCACCCCTCCCGCACCAGCCAACAAGAGAATTTCCGAGTCGCGCCTCTTCCATCGATCCTCCACTGGCGCTTGTCGAGGTTCGCGATTGTCGTGTAGCCGGAAGGAATACCGCCGGTTCATTCGCTCATCCGGGACACTCCGGAAGCTCGCGCCGCGAATTTCCCTCTTTCGTTGTGCAAATGTTCGATCACTCGGCTGATTGGGCAGGTACGAAGTTGTGGCGGGGCGCAATTACGATACGTAATATTTTACATTGATTGTACGTTCAATGATGCGAGATTTTAAATCTTTTGGTGGCAGAGCTTTGAATGTCGAATAATTTACGTAAATGTATCTGTTTTTTTTTTTTTGTTTTTTTTTTTCTTTTCTTAAAGAACTGTAATATGTCACGTGAAACTGACGACGTTGGACAAAATATTTATTTCATTTAAGACACGACCAATCGACTCTACAAAACGACCATTTAGAATTCAATGCAAAAATCGAAATAATTATTGTGTTGCACATTGTCGTTGAATTGGTTAAAATGGATTTTTCCATTAATGGACAAACTATAAAACAGAATTCTAGCCGGCGTAAATATAATATCATGGGTTTAAAAATATTCAATGACGTAGACGTTGATAAGTAACCCTTGCAAGAGCTGAATTAGATTTCGCGAAAAATCTAGTTATTCGATACTTGATGTATTCTTATTCTCGTTGGCTCCAAAAATTCACTTTAGTCGACTCGCCGAAGAGTAAAAAGTGTGAGAAAAAGGGGGCGTCTGAGCGAGAACACTGGACGTCACCAACTAACGTTACTTATCACAAAGTTGTCTCAAGTACAAACTTTTTAATTGAATCGACGCGAGTCGGACCAACGATTTTGGCTTGTGCGCAGGCGCGTGTGCCAAAGGCGAAAGGGACTCTGCGATCTCGCGTATGCTCCAAGTCGATTAAACGAAGCTTTCCCGACCACCCGGTGACCTTCTAACGGGGATTCTCGACTGACTCTTTCTTCGCTGCGCTCCCCACGTTCTCACTCACTCTCTCTCACTCGCTCTCACTCGCTCTCACTCTCACTCTCTCTCTCTCTCTCTCTCTCTCACTCTAACTCTCTATTTCACCGTTCACCTTTCTTTGTTTTATCGAATTTATTTCTTATCAAATTGTACAGACCAGGACATGTGCCCATTATGTGAACATTTCCTCGTCGTTGGAAAACTATTGCCTATTCCTTAACGCGAGAGGACGTTGGAATATTATAGAGAAAGAATTGTCACAATGTAATATGACTAATTAAAATATAAGCTAATAATCAACTCATATTTTAACTTACGAGCACTTACAAGTTTTCTCTCATTAATCCGTCTTTTTTTTACTACTGGTATTAGAATATAACGTGCAAGACCAAAATAATGAACCCATTGAATTGAAATGACAGAATGTATATTTTGATAATAAAATTTCTAATAAAAGCATATGCATTGTGAACCAAGAATTATATATTTAAATTAAAAAATATCTTTAATCAAATTGTACAATGGATATAAAAAAAAAAGAAAAGAAGCGTCGTGAGTTTTTAACGAATCGATTCATCTATTATTTATTGTTATATTTATTAATATTAGCAACAAGTTAGGTGGAAGTTTTTAATTTTTCAATTTAACGACTTGATAAAATTTTCCTTATAGACGTAAGTTTGCAGGGACCCTTTTCTGCGGCAATCAGAGCAGAATTTCAATTTTTTTAAATTACAAAAAAAGCAATGTTCGTTGTTCGTTTAGTTTTAGCATCTCTGAAAATTAGTTAGCAACTGGTATAGTAATATCTCGAAATTTTGCTTATATACATGTAAAACATGTGGCGGTGAAGTATGAAAATTGTACTTTATATAATTCAGTAGAACAAGTCAGGAATACTCAGACTAATGCAGATACTAGCATATCCCGTATCTTTACTCAACTTTAATCATATTGATTTCGACAATTTTCTACAAATAAATTAAGATACAGTGAAATTTTTAATATTATTACTATTTGAAATTGTAATGCTGTTTGTTAATAAAACAAGTCTTTTATCGAAATTTCTTTTACGTAGGATATCGTTGTGCATATTTAATTGGAATATAGTAGTATAATCTAACGCAGCAGTCCTAAACGAAAAATTTAAATTTTATTAATTACACACATTGTCAACCATGAATTATATAACAATAATTACAAACAACAATATAATGATTTCAACTAAATTTACTAATGCACATTTGTATAATTTAAAATATCAAGATTTATTCATGCGAATAATTTTAGACACATTAGTTTCAACATAGGAAAACAATGAATCATCCCATAAATAATTGTTTAATATATGGAATGAAAAATTTTCGTTAATTCAAAAAAATTATTACGAAATTCGATATCCGAAAATCCTAATATAAACAATAATTGGAAAAATACAAATAATTCTTACACCATTTTATGTATAAAGTAAATTTGTTATATGCAAATGTGTTACATATGGATTAGTGATAAATATAAAATATTTTATACCAGAGAAATAAAATGTTGTGATGTTTCTCGAAAAATCCGATTTTTTTGTAATACAGCTTATTTAACTTAATATTCATTGATATAAGCATTATTGAAATTCAGTAAATCTTAAAATTACTTTTTCACAAAAGTGCACTAACATAAGCCATGAGAATAATAATTTGTTTAACTATATGAAATTATAAACACACTCTACATCATATATTTAAAAACATATACAATATATTAAAAACATTATTTGTATTTGAAATGAAATTTTTCCAATGTTAAGAGAAATTTGTTATTTTATTAATTACAAAATTATTAAAACTATATTATTGTTGTTGTTGTTGTTGTTGTTGTTGTTGTTGTTGTTGTAGTTACTATTGATTTAGCTTTAGAACTCTAAAGCTCTTCAACTCGTCAATAATACTTGATGACTGTTTTACTATGTTTCGCATTCAAATATTGTATTATCTAGAAAGTAAAATTAACCTGGTAGTATTTATAGTTTCCAATTTCATTTTATAATTTTATAACTACATCATTAGTATTAACATTTTACGGTAATAAATATTCTAATTCACAATATTGTAGTATTGTTTCAGAAATTTATTGGGTTGCAGAATTTAAAATATTTTTATCTAATCTACGTTTAATCTAACTTTATTATAGTTTTTAAAAAACTTTTCGTGTCCTTCCATTTTATAATAATAATTGATAATTATCGATAATCTTAATTTATAAGTGTATTAAAATTTTTATCCACAAGTTTGAAGATTTTATTTTTGGCACAAAGATCATTCATTGTTATTAATGAGAAAGAAAAAATTTTTTCACAAAATGTAACTGAAATTTTTTTAAGTATATCTAAAAAATATTCTAAAATACGAAAAATAATGATGCAGCTAATGATTTTTACAATGATTTTTAATGAGTTTTTTTTAAATCAAAATTAGGATTATTTATTTTTATTTTTTAAGTAGGCATTTTGCGTTCCATAAAGAACATCTGAACTTACAATCATTAGGCATTTTTGACTTATTATATCGTATCGAGTACTTTATAACAAATACCATCTAAAGATTAATTTCATCTATAAAGAATTTTACAATGAGAATTTTTTCTTTTATCGATTTTATTTCATTTTACGTCAAATACATCATTATTTATCTTTTCGTATATCTTCTAAGATCTATTGTATTTCTGATAATTTCTGTGGGGCTTTTGATCTTGCTTTTTCATTACTCTTTCATTATCGTGAAAAAATAATTATGTAAAAAGACAATAAAATTTTCTTTTCCTTTTTGATACGTAAAATTGTCATTTCTCTTTTAAATTTCCTAACATGAAATATATTTATCATGCTAATTTCGTTTATTGATGTTCTTTATTGAGTCGAACTGTTTATATACTATTAAAATATTAATATTATAATTAAATATTCAAATTGTAACTTTTAATATTAATATAGGTATTTTTAATATAACAATAGATTATTGTATATACATTTATTTTCAGATACACACACACACACACACACATATATATATATATATATATATATATATATATAAATAATGCTTTTTTATTTTATATAAAAATATGCACATAACAACGGTATTTTAAAATTTGTTTACTTACTATATTAATATTTTTTTTATTGCTACGTGGTCTTGTATTTTTTTTTTATTGTTGCAGTTGTGGTTGCCGGCATTGTTGTTATTAATATAAGTATTATTAGTCACATTTTAATAAGAAAATATATAATTTTATTATTATTTGTTTATTATTATACGAAAAGAGCTTTGAAAAATTATTCGAGAAAAATTGTTAATATAACTGTAAAACTTTATAACAAAAATTTCATATATTTCATCGTCAATCTCTACCGGAAAACAATCAGTCTAGTTACAGATAATAATGTATACCGCACTCCCCATACAATAATAAATGTAAATTGGAATAAAATAAGATTAAAATTTTGTGTCGATTGAAGGATTTGATTCTGATGTATTTTGCTTTCTATCCTATTATATAAAAAATTATGTTAATTCTATATTATTTTTCTCTCCATTCTCACTTCTGAAAATATTTGTTTGATATAATGCTTGGCATTTTTAGTCGATACACCAGCCTATGCATATAAATTATTAAATATTTATATATATATATATATATATATATATATATATATATATGCAAAAAAATAATTTTGTTAATTTTATAATCTTTCTATAGCCTTAATTGCTACATGTTTCTACAATGTTTTGTTCAAAATCCAAAAGGGGAACTATTTTACTTCGGAAATATTTTACCGGAAAAATTTATTATGACAATCAAGTCTTCTATCTAAATGACTTAAGTTTACTAGTCGCTGTCTTCTATTGCTTATTTCTGTATACGCAATCCACCCTTCATATCTCAAGGCCATATTTTCCACTCCTAATTCAAGGTCAGAGTTTGAAGTGGTGCTAGAAACGCATTAAACAGATCGGATACGAAGGATATTTGATAAGTCAATTAAATATGAGAAAATTGTTAAAAAATTAAAGGGAATTTTGTATATTTTCTATTGGATTAATGTTGAAATTTGACTGATTTACTAAGCAGAAGAATTAATGAATCTATCATTCACAAACATTCACTAGTATTTATCGCTATTATTTTATATTTGTTTCGTTGAAAAATAGCTGTTATAAGATTCTTTCAGTACTGTAATTGGAAAAGAAAATATTTGCATAATTATAGATTTATGCAGTAATAAAAAATTAAATTCTGATTTGAGATAGACGGATAATAATACTCGCGGAAAATCTTGCCGGCGGAAATACATTTTACGTTATATAATTTTTTTTTTTTTTTTTGAACTTAGTATTTGTATGTACGTTTATTCGGTCGAAATTCAGAATTGATTAGAGTTTAGTAGTCAACATGCATAAATTAGCTCACAATACGAGCAGTACATTGGTAATTAACAGCATGTTAATTAAAATAGTTTATATCTCAATATAAAAGTATATTTTTCTGGTACAAAGTGCTTTTGTATAATGTGTATTAATATTTAGTAGAGATATAAAACCGTAATTAATTTCAATCAATTTCAATCAACATTTTTATATTATCGTACGCGAATAAGACGTGCGAAGACTTTAAAAATGTGCCAGTTACCCTAAAAATAAAAACTGATACAGCAGTCAGAATACTTTGAAAGATCAAATTATAATATCTTTTTCTCAAATTAAATGATGTAATACTAGTACTCCTTCTTATTTCAATGTATATTTCAAGAACAAATTTACATTTGTTAATGCTAAACTAAGTTTTTAGTTTCGAATAGTTGACAAATGGCAATAAATGAAATGATTAAATTATATGAAATTTCGTAATCGTTTTTATACAATGCAACTTTTTCTTTAATTAACTGCATAGATTACAGATAATAATTTAAAGACAAATTTATTGTCGAATTTATTTAAAGTTTTTACCCTAAATTAGAAATTGACGATAGCGTCGAATACATGATTTTTAAGATGTATCATTAGAAATTAATGTATCGATTCAATATTTATAATATTTAACAATTGTAAGGCAGTTTTATAACATTAATTAGCAGCTGGTTAAGTTTTGTCATTAAAGGTATAAATATCTGAAATAGTATTAAATTTATTGAAAGTATACATTGTACAGTTTTAGCTTATTTCACACATTAAATTAGGTCATCCATTATCAAGATTTCAACATAACTGTTGGAATATTTTATTGTCAGTTCTTGGCCTCGCTATTGTATTTATTCAATGATTACACAGTTTTAGCAAAAATTAAAAACCGTTGAAAATAATTTAATCATATTTTTCTAATATTAACATTGTGGGATCAAATTTATTTTTCACGTGTATAAATATAATTATTATAAACTCAAATTTTATCCTTCACAATTAGTCTTAAGCATTTCTCGTATCCTATTGAAACGCATCGCGTATTAAATTAATAGCTATTTAATATATTTAATGTATAAAGCTATTAAATATATATAAATTTAATATAATAAAATAATATCACTTCCTAATAATTATATTAAAAATTTGTTTTCAACGATATCTTTATCACCATTGCTATTTATGCTGGGACAAAAATTTCTGATTGCAGCCTGTGTGAAGATCTTCAGGAATTTGGAATTTCCTTGGCCTTAGACGGTTACGAAATTTTTGTTACCAACGAGGCGCTATTTTTCTCTTTCAATTTTCTAAGTAAAAATTATTTCAAGGTAAAAATGTCTATCCTTCCGTTATTCAAAAGAATTTAATTTGTCAACAAAAAGCACCCACAAAGAGTCCATCGATCGTACATGTATTAAAGCCATTAAAAAAAAAAAGAAGAAGAAAAAAATAGTTAAAAAAAAGGAGAGAAAAAAAAAGAAAAACTGAAGAAGATGATGATGAAGAAGAAGAAGAAGAAGAAGAAAAAAACATCATAGAAATATACTTAGATTGAAGTGGTCAAAGTGACTTTTCCGAAGCGAGCTGTAACGAGTTACGTACGGCCTTTAATGATAAAACAATATAAAATAAGCCGAGCTATTTATAAAAATTACGAGGCACGGCTCATAAAGAATGAAGCCATTCAACGAATTTGCGGAAGAACATCAGAATCCAATTTTGAATCACTGCTATGTTAAGGAGACAGAGCCGTCTGACATTAGGCTCCATGCTACATTAACCGTATTACTCGAGCTCTTTGTGTCGTCCTGAGGGTGCTTTGAGCATATAACAAGCGTCGGTCGCGGCTCGAAATTTCCCTCGTGAAGCGAAATATAAAAGACGGAAAAAACCGAAAAGACCGAAAAGACAAGCCGGTAGCTCGTGCCCGTATAAATTTCAACTGTGTGCCTCGGAGTTGCGGGCGTACGTGCACATGAAAATAAAAAAAAAACAAAAACAAAAAAAAGCGATACAAGCATGAAGTTGAGAAACGACGTCACTCGTCGAGCTATTTCATGCAGCTCATGTAATAGTACTACTGGGACTTAAATAACCTAGGACTTGTGTCTCTTTTTTATTCACATTTCTCTCTCTCTCTCTCTCTCTCTCTCTCTCTCTCTCGTTCTCTCGTTCTCTCGCAAAATACCCATCAAATTATCTTCTACACAGTCGCGTATGTTAATTGTAATGCTATTATTTTTAAAACCGGATTTTGAATTGAGAGCAGCTGTCTATGATTTGCACGCCTGCATTCCAATTTTGATATATATATATATATATATATATATATATATATATTTGGAGAAATTGCTTTCAATTAATTTTATAATCTTTACTATTTTTACCAATGCATTTATACTCAAACAATACCTAAAAAATATATTGAATTATCTCTCAGGGATAAAACTTTAAATCGTAATTATTACAATTATTTATTGTTTTAATGTATAATCATTCTTGATATGTTGATTAAACACATCTTGATTAAACATTCTATAAATGCGCTTCGTACAATCTTTTCATTTAATAACATATTTTATTTACCAATAATTTCTCTCACAGCTAAATTTAATGTTGATTTATATTAGATTTATATTGAATTATATTGTGATATGACGTCATAGAGAAGATTAATAAAGCTATGCGTATTCGAACAGAATATGTACCTTTGCATACAAAATATCTACAGATTCTGTCTCTGTCTCTCTCTCTCTCTCTCTCTCTCTCTCTCTCTCTTTATTTCTATTTCTCTTTTTATTAGTCTGCCTTTTGTCTTTGTAACGTTTCCAAGGCAACTATCGTCTGATGTCATTATAGACTAGATCATTCGGGATAAACGTAGCCGACTCAGAGTTTTGAAATTGTTCACAAAGTCCCGCTTTGGTTTACTCATTCCAAATCTCCTTTCGGAAAATAAAAAAAGTTTCCAAATTTCCATAGTAACATGATAAGATAATAATGATAACTAATATTTTAAGGATCTCTAGAATACTTCAGACATTTTTTCTCGTTTCCACTATCGGAGTGCACGAGAGTTTCGTCGTGCGTTCGATAATTTCAAGTTGAGTACATTATAGCTATTAACTCAGTCTATTAAATCGAGGCAAGAAATCTGATTTAGATAATGAAACTCATGGCAATGTGCCCTTTATAAATTCAAATTCATAATTCTACTGTATAGTTTGTCTAGGTTAATCGATAATCAGGTTTAATCCAAGTTGGAAACTTATTAACTACAAAACAACCCTAAAATTCCTATTAAATTTCTAACATCATTGACCGTTATTATAAAGGACAAAAAGACTCCTATTGTATTTATTATGGTGCTCAAGTGACTTTTAAAACTCGCAAATTATTTTCCAAGTTAAACGATAGATTTATGTTATATATTATCACATATACTTATGGCTAAATCACTAATTATTATACAAATATATTTTACAATAAAATATATTAACATATAATATTACGGTTTAATATTGAGGTATAATATTAAAAGGTATCATGTTTACAATATATCAACGATATTTTAAGTTTTTTTGCACTATTTTTAAATATATATTGATAAAATTGTACATATAATATAATAATAAACCTAATTCTGAATTTTTTAATTCATAACAATCGGTAAATAAAATATTCTGATATGAGAATATTCGAGATTGATGCCAGTTTTCAATACTGCCAATTCTCAGCATCGCCGGCCTTTTAGATCTCAGATTTTTATAAACACTTAGATGAGAATTTTTCATTTTTGGAAGTTCGTCGAATTCTCGAAAGTTTTAGATTTTTCATTCTACGTCTCGTGTAAGATTCCAGTGCAGCAACGACGATGTGCTTTGTTGCCAATTAAGTGAGTCGCCGCGTGGATATATAAAGCAAGCACGCGGCGCGCTTCTTTCTCTCTCTCTCTCTCTCTCTCCCTCTCTCTCTCTCTC
>NW_011948415.1:14420171-14454637 GCF_000503995.2 Ceratosolen solmsi marchali
CAGTTGAACAAAAAGATCTTAAATTGTTTACCCGGATGTTATGTATTTTCCAAAGTGGCTTAATTATCCCAAATAAGGATGAAAACAACCAAAATTTCCAGGGTGTTTAGGGAACGTGCACTGTCTCTGACCTCAAGAGGACATTCCTAGCTGCTAGGACTAAAGACGTATACTCAGTCAGTGGCTCGACATCTAATTAATTAAAGACGATCCAAATTGTTCTATGTGGGTATTTACCTACAAATACGAACGATACACTGGACGACATATTCATTTAATGCAGCACCAAAAAAAAAAACATCTTATCATGCTACCTCACGAGCATGATTGACACATGCTAATGTTTACATCAGCATAACCTCAACCTTCAAGATAGCCAGTAATATTCATAAAATCTACGATAATCAAGAATACAAGGACACACCCTCATTACTACAATAGAATAATCTTCTCTCAACAATAGTTCAATATCATTATTGTAATTATTAACAAATAATGAACATTGTTTTACTAAAATGCATAATACATAATATTTTTCAGCCCTTCCACTTATTATTTCCTTTTAAGTTATCATGACTCGAGACTAACTCCACTGAACTATGAAATTGGCAGTTCGAGCCATAAAACAAACCATTAAAATCGAACATAGAAGCATGCAACACTTAAATAAAATCAATCATTCGTATAAATATAAGAAAGAAATTATAATTTTCTTTTTTATAATTTACAATAAAAATCAATTATTATTTAAAAATGATTATACTATAAATTTAACGTTTATAATATATGTCTCAGCACGTGCGCATATATGTCGTAGTATGCGTTGGTTGAAATATACGTATGGCACAGGAACAAAATTCCGGTCGATATTCACCCTATAATGTTCTGAAATTAAATAATTTTCATGACTTATTAGTAAGGATTGAAATGCTTCCATTGTAATATGACAATTTACTACCACTTGTTCACTGTCGTATATGTGAAGTGCACCGCCAAGCATCATCCTACTTACGTCCTGATTACCTGCGATCAAAGCTCCTGTCCACACTTTCATTTATGGAGTGCTTGACAAGGACGAGGGCTGCCTGTGAAGAAAATGACTAAGTTGATTATGATGTGGCAACGTTCAACGAAGCTCGAAAGACGCGAAAAATGGAGAAATTGTATTAGCGCACCTATATTTAAATAAATAACCATTTAACTTTAAAGTAATATGCTAATTGCCGCGAATATAACGGATAATTAATAATAAATAATACGCCACCTATTATTGCTAACTAGCAAGTCGACTTTCTTTATCTTAATTTCAATCCTAAGACTACTTCCAGTGCCCTCTACTTTCCTTTTTTACTTTCTTAATTACGATCTTTTTGTTAAACAGGATGTCAAACAGGAAGTGATTTCCTTATCTTCTCGTCCTCTGTCTCTCAGACCCCTCGACTCTCCTCCCCCCCCCCCCCCCCCCCCCCCCCCCCTCGCACAGGACTCCACACCTTTCTTCCCGTTGGCCCAGTAATGTACTTTTTGCTTAATTTGCGAGCATAAATCTAGCAATCCGACTTGAGCATAAGACATGAATTTACATTTTCAAGCGATATATATGCTCTTTTATAGCCATTAGTGGGTATAATTGAATTTTTAGCAATTTAGCCAGTTATACTTAATGTGAATTTATTCATTTGGAAAATAAAGTACTTCATCAATCGTTAAATAAACGTCTGGCGTATTGAAAAACTAAAGTTTATAAATTTATAAAATGTTTTTACACCGTCGATAGGTCGATAATTCATTTATATAATACATAATATTAGGAATTATGATTAAATTAATTTATTATTAACATTTATTTACAAACAATATATTATGTTTAAAAATCATTTAAATCGGCTAAATGTGCGTTTCTTTTTTATAATACATAATTGAAATTCTAGTTAGATAAAGAATTAATTAGAATGTCGAAACCTATAATTTATGTAATATAAATTAACAAGATAAATAGTGATTGGATGTAAAATTAATTAATTTTTGTTTATTACTTATCTCGAATAATTAATTGAGTTGTTTGGATAATTTTTTTAAAGAAGTATAAATCGGAACTCGTTTAAACTTTACAATTCTAAGGCAAAGTTGGAAAAACGAAGAGTAATATTGGCATTTCAAGCTGATAGGAAATTATCGAGAGACAAGAAATGACTTTTCTTCCGTGCATTTTCTCTTTTACTATTATTGCCATTGCGTCATCTTTAGTTGTATTTTTTGTCTTAACGTTTTAACATAAAACAAAAAACGAAACAAAAAAAACAAAAATCGGTAATGACTGATAATATTAGGAAAAATGTTTAGACCGTTGGCCATTTGCATATTATTTATTTTTCCAAAATAATATGAGTTTGTTGGTATAGAAAGAATTCATCGCGACCATAATGAATTTATAAATTACGCGAATGGAAATATTATAGGAAAATAAGTATAACACATATCGATGCTGACAAATAATGAATATTCTTATACTCGCATGTACAGACAGACAGAACTACAGAAATTAAATAAGCTTTTATATATTCATCGGATCAGTGTTGGAAGTAATATGGCAGTAATCTGATTACGAGAAAGACAAATTAATTAATCAATAAGCAAGTAGTATAAAAGACAATAGATACTTATTGGTAAATTCAATCTGGAATTATTAATGGAAATGATGAATGAAATAAGATAACGATAATAGAAAGATAATTAAAAAAAGTAAATATTCCAAAAGAAAATAAATACACAGATGATGCGTAATTAGTGCATTTAAATTAAAAAAAAAAAATTGATTAATATAAATTGATTGACAGATAAGATATATAAACTAAATATTGTAATGAAATATTATATTAAAGTCAATTGGTTACTTTTCTTTTTTTCAATTCACCAATTTATCTTCAAAATATACAAGAGATGCGAGAAAATACTGAAATGAAATAATTAAAATTTTTCGCGCCAACATTATTTTATCGCAAGACAATAATTGTGGCATTACACGTGATATTTTTGCGAGACCAGAGAACATCAAAAATATTAGAATATCGGAACATATTTGGCTTCATCGAAGATGTAATTTTTCGATTAAATAACCTCTTATCAATTGTTAGATTTACATTCAAAAAGAACAAAAAAAAAAAAAAAAAAGAAAAAAATAGAAGAAAAAAAAAGATAAAAAAATTAATTCCCTAATCGAATAATATATTTTATTTTCAATTTTGTACTTGTATCTTCATTGAGTCGTATCGTATTTTTTCAATATGATGAAACGGAATGATGAATTATTTTATTGACACATCTATGATGGAATGGACACAAATATTCTTATTGCGAAGTTAAAATATCTTGAATTAATGTAGCAATTATTATAGATTCAATAAAAAAATGTTAAGTGATTAAAATAATATAAACTCTTGAAACATATTTCTTGAAATAATTTCAACGATAGCACAATGACACACAACTTACTTTATTTAGACATGTGAAAATAATTATATTATATTGAGCAAATAGTTTGTTAAACCAACTTTCATTTTGTGAAAGTAAGATTCTTCTTTTCAGAAATTAACTTTGTTTTAAATGGCACTTCTTATTTTTTACAATGTTTTAAAAATTTTTTGAAAATATAATTTCTCGCTGAACAAACACATTTAAGGCTAAATTTCATAAATTAACTTAAAAAATGTATCTCATATAAACGTAAAATTTATTTATTACATGATGTGTCATTGATTTACCACTATAAATCATCTCTTGTCAGATTAATTTGAATATTAAATTTTTTAACTTGTTTCATCACTTGAGAATTATAAATGTAAATAAATATATTATTGCTACGTTAGCCATGTCAATCGAAAAGTTCAACAATAATTGAGACTATTCTATAGCGATTCAATAAGAGTTTTTACTCATCAATTTAATATAGAATTTATTTTATAATATTTTATAAAACAATAATTATGTCACTTCATTGGTCGAGTAAAAACAAAGCCGATAAATTAAAGACAAACGAATAGGCTGGAAATTAATATTTTTTTACCATGTCCCAGGCGGTTATTTATCTATTTATTTATTTATTGCCCAACAGAACTTACAATATTGTATCAATGTTACATATATTTCAAAGATTTCAATACTTCTTTACGCTAATATGCAATTTTTCAATTCCCTACAATGTAAATTATTTATAAATATCGTTTTTCTAATTAAATTGAGTAGTTTAGATAAACAACTTTTCATTAGCATACTATTTTACCTTCATAAACACATGAATTAATAAATACTTTCGGTATTTTCTGATTATTTATAGTATTAAATCCTATAGAAATTAGGATTGTGTTTAGCTTTTATGGATTTCTTTTAAATGTAGCTAAAATTCATTATTTTTGTATTTGAATTTGTAGTAAAATTAAATCTACTACCATGTGATATATATATTAACCTCATTAAAATCAGATTAATGCAATACGAGTGTAATGAAATAAAAAGACTCTTTATTTATAAGTTAATAAAATTTAAATAATACATTAATTTCATAAATTAAACCAAACATTCAACCATTTTAATTTCGTTTATATGTTGAAAGCTATATTATATATAATGAAGTTTGAAAATAAAAATTAGATATTACTAAAATTGTTTATAAACATTTTAAATATATTCATCAAATAATAATCAATGATGTTATAATATATAAATATTAAACTGCCCACTATTTAAAAAACTATATATATTAGTTTTAATTTCATGCTTAATTCTCAATTTTAATATTAATTTCAATATATAATAATTGTAATTTGACAGTTCTAATTTGAAAAAAAACAAACAAAAAAACAAAAACAAAATGGTTGCTGTTTAATGAATATAAAAAATGCTGTTGTAAGAATAAAATTTACAGTGTTATGAGAGTTGCTAACTACTTTCAAAAATTCAAAATAGATCGATTGCTTCAACTAATTCCTCCCTTTAACTGCCTTAAATACTAAATTTTTTTCACAATTATAATTTTCACATATATAAGATAAATATAAAACTGAGAGCATAACGATTATTATTATTATTTTATATTATTATATATTATTATATTTATATTTTATATTATTTATATTATTATTATGATTATTATTATGATTATTATTTTCTTGACTATTGATAAATTTCGGAAAACAAAAATTTGTCGTAAAACGGTCAGTTTTTATGATTCGAAAATTTTTTATAACAAATGACAAACATCACATTATGGTAAATATAGTATTTTTTTTATAAAATTTTACTCAATCCTTTGTAGTACTTATAGCTACAATTAAATGACTTAATTCGAACATTTTTAAAAACAAAATAAACGTATATGAAAACATTCGTGCATAAAAATTATGACAAGTGTTATTGTTCGTAGAACAATATTCATTGAAAATAAGAATATATATATATATAATGATAAATATATATAAAAATTTGTTAGAATTTCTTTTAGGTTATTAATAAAATAGTGAGTAAACATTAAATGATAATATTCTTTCTTATTGCTCAATGAATAAAATTCTTCTTAAATACTTAATTTATTTTATCATCAAATATCTAAATTAAAGATTAAAATTATTTTGCTGCTTATGTAATAAAAAGAATTAAAAATAATTTGAGCAAAATATAATGTCATATCTTCAATAATACTAATATACTAATAAAAAAACATAGAATAATTTATATAAATATTTCTAAATAATTTTATGCTACAAACTTGTTTTAAGAAGCAAACATAAAAGCGGCCATAATTGTTGGTATTTCAAGCATAAAATATAATTGCCATTAGAAAAGAGATGACAGAATATCACAAATTTAATTTAACCGCAAATTAAAGTAATTTTTCAAAGTTTACTATTCAATTTTTATTAAACTATTTTTAAGTTAAGGTAAAACTTTTATATTTATACATAATACATAAAATATCTATTATAGAATTGGAATTTTCTCTAGATATTTTACTTATGAATCTGATTTTTACAGACATTTTATCTTCCACCTATAACTTCACGTATTACTTTGGCATTTAATAAAACTTTTTCCTTAAATTGTCAATAATTCCCAATAATTCTTATACGTAAATACTTGGATAAATATTTATTTTACGTTGATAAAAATTGAAAATTCGTAAACAAATAATGTATATTATACAAATTGTTATGCAAATAATCAGTATTTTATAGATGTTTAGTTAATTTTAATTAAATAGACGTTTTGTTTACATACCTACAAATGCGAAAACATCAAGTCAATATTCCACTTTTATTGACAGATGTCACTGTTGTAAATGAAAGTGGTGGTATGGTCTAATTAGATATCTAATTGCATTGGAATTCCAATTGCCATCTTAATCAACAACCTCTCAATTTTTCTCCCCTTCGATAGATCTATGATTTATATTAATAATATATAGAACCATCAGATTGATATATTTACGACCTGGTGAACTGGATTGCCTCTATGTTTACTGAAATAGTGACGACAACGTTGCTCGATTTTTTCATTGCAATAATAATTAGTTCATCTTCTTTTATAAATCGTAAATAAGTATCTTGTCAATTGACAATTAGGCTTTCTGCTAAAATGGAAAAATTATTTATACTTGAAGTTCGATCACTTTATTGCAATTAATAAAGTAGGCCAATTAAATCATTTGATGTTTCTCTCAATTTCATGACTTTGAATATTTAATTCAACGTAGCAATATGAATAATCCCATAGGCTAACTTTAGACATGACCGTTGGTAAACTTTTACCTCGCACTTATTCTTTTGCTACTAATGGAATCTTTTAATGAATAATTAATTATGTGCTTTCTCAGCGTTATTTTGCGACAATCAAACGTACTCTCGTACATAGACTCAAATGTAACTTTAGAGACTCGAGATTGTTTTGATTGTTTAAAACATATATGTAAATATATTTGTTTCATCATCAAACGATTCTATACTCTTTATATTTTCAAATTTAAATTTAAAAAAAAAATAAATAAAATAAACAAATTAATTAATTAATTAAAACAAAAAACTGATAATTCTTATCAAAATTATAAATCAAAAAGTCGAAAAAACTCTTATATTTTCTAACTGTTGTAAATTTATCATAATGAGAATAATTTAAATGAAATTTAAAAACATTTGGTATAATATAATATTAATTTTTCTATTCAATATAAGATTTTATTTTATTTTATATTTTAGTCAGTTTAGTTAAATAAATTTTTCTATTACAATGTCTTGACCATTTATAAATTTTCGTGTTTCTTAATATTATAACAAATTCTGTGTTTCATTAAATAAAACTATTTTTGAAAATTAGGATTTATTACGATTTAGTTGACATATTTCATCTAGAAAATACTGACAGAAGCCGCCAATTTATATTGGCAAAAGCCAAAAAGAATAATTTGCACTTTTTCAACTTAATTCAGTTAATTAACTGAATTATCTTCTTCAATGCATCTGAATATTTTGAATAATATTGCATAATATTCATTGCAAATAAATGGTATTCCCGCGTAAAAACTATACAAGAATTATTATTCTAAGTTGTAATGACCATTGCATTTGAAATTTTTATATATATATTGATGCAAAAAAGAAGCAAATCTGATTAATCAATATAAAAAAAAAAAAAAAAAAAAAAACATTTTTTTTTTATTTTTAATCATGTATTAATGGACAATGTCGTAATTTATGAAATTATAAAACTCGATTCATATCGACGAAGATCTAAAGTATAAATATATAGTTCTAGTATACCGACAGTAGATAAAGATTGTAAGAATATTTATATGTTTTTTGATGGTTAATAATAATTTCAAAAATTGTGCAAAAATAAAATAAATTTCATTATTTTGGAAGATACGTTGTCTCAGCTTTAAACGAAAAATTTTACAAAAATCCAGATTAGTTATTTCTGACATTTTTTAAATGATACGCGTATAATTAGGTAATTTGTAGACAACTTTAAAAGCTTCATAGAATGTTATGAAAAATTAAATTTTCTTTTATGAATTTTTGAGATTTTCATCATTTGTGAATAAGTACTTCGGAAATGAATTTAAATATTTATTGAATATTCTAATATTTCGACAGTTATGTACATTTTTGCTTTACAAGCTCATCTATATATAATACAGAAAATATTTGGAATAAAAAATTTCTAAAAAAGATAAAATTCTGGAATATTGGATGAATAAGTTATTGGGAAAATAATGAAATACATAATTGTTATTAGAAATTTATAGCTCAAATGTTTGAATGATAGTAACAAATATTCACACACTTCAAAAACACACCGTACTCAACTTACTCAAAATTAAACGAAAATAAAAAAAATAAAAATAAATAGAAAAAAAAGAAACAACAAAAATTCTTCATACACGTACACGTACATGTTTTACAAACGCATTTAGCATTATTATATAATTTTTTGAAGTACTCTTTGTGTAAAAGATAAAAACTTTTCCCATCTTTATTACCCTTTGTTATATATATATATATATATATATATATATATTAAAGAAAGAAAAAAAAAACAAACAAAGAAAGACGAGAAAAAATATATATGTGTAAGTTGTATCGCCACAAGCTCGTACATACCTCCATGTCATACACAATTTTACTTAATAATCATTTACAAATTTTTCTTTCTGTAACGCTCGGGGCTAAAATTAAAAATAATTTCTTTATACATATGTCATTCGAATTCATATTTAAAATCGATTGCCACCTGATATGATTATCAATAATGATTTTTTTTATTTTGTTAGTAAAATTTCAATGTTAACTTATGCCTAAACGTGAATGTTATTTTTGAGATTAATTTTTCCTTAGTTGCCTATTAAGGAATATGCCGACATCAATAATAGTCAGGGTGCTTTTCACTTTTTCTGAGACAAAAACACCATATTTAAAAGTTTTCAGCGCATTATCTATTCTAGGACATCTTCCACTCGAAATTCCGTCTGATAGATCAAGCGCGCAACATAAGGCGAGAAACGAAGATTTGCCGTTTCTTTAATTGAAATATCTACTGAATCGGATCACACTTTAGGGCTGCGAATTTCAGTTTTGTTTAACAATTGGCATCAATGACACATTGACAACGACAATGACAGCGCTACTTGGTCGGATAATATCGCTCTTATTCTTGGCAAATTATTCAAAAGTATAGTCAATAGTATATGGAAGACCAGATAGATTTTTTACACTTTTTTTCTTTACAACATTTTTATTTAACCGATTCAGCCAGCAAGAGACATGGGATCCAATAGAGGTAAGAACAATATCGATTTACAATATGATTACAGATAAAGTTGCAATATAGAAACGAAAATGAAGACTTGCCATTCTATTGTTAGGCATTACCGAGAACTCAATTTTTGTATAAATATCTTTTCCAGCACAAATGCTCTTGCGTAATATTTCTTTCTAATAAACCGAGCATGTCTTATTATTCTATATGGTTAAACAAAATTCTCGAAGCCCTTAGCAAATCGTCGTAAGTATGATTTACGTTATACTCGTTTATAATGATCTTTGTATTTCCTATTGAGCTGTTGAAATTATAAAAACTGAATAATTGTATTAATTTCATAATATCTTAGATAAAAGTAGAATAGCCTTATGTTTCTAAAACTTGTGACTGTGAATGCCTATATATATATATATATATATATATGTGTGTGTGTGTGTGTGTGTGTGTGTTAAAAATCATTAGTTTTATTAATCACAATGTTGATGGCTGAAGCCGTGCTCACTATATTTATCCATAAAGAGCCCAAACTTTTGCAACTCCAATGATACAGGACGTAAGACTTAAGATAATCGAAGCATTATTAAAAATAAAAAATAAAAAGTAGGACTCTGTAGCTGTGCCCATTTTTAAAAAGTTTTATAAAATTAAACAATCTTCTGTTGATCAAAGCATGCTATTTATAACGCATAAAGCATAACGTTCGCCTGTACTCCCTTGCACTTCGATAGTTACAGATATTTTCCGAAACAAAAAAAAATACTGGATCCTCAAATAAATATCTCAAACATCATTTGATCAATCAAATTGAATAATTTAAATATTTACAATTGAGTGAATTGGGAGTAAAACTCTATTAAAATTCTCTCTCTCTCTCTTTTTTTTTTATCTGTGATATATCTACCGGTTTTTAGTAAAATTATCCTTAGTTTTATATCCTTCATAAAGATGTCCGAATGAAATTAATGAATCGCTATAGATTCACATAGTATTATTATTTTTTAATTACCCGAATTGCTACCAATTTTTAGACAATTTAAGTCTAAATAAATCATTTCAAGTAGATTTCGGTATATATGCTAATTTATTTATATATATATTTATAAGCACTTGTTCCAGAATATCCTTGAAACAACCGATATTTTTACATTTATTAGGCTTCCATAATCTTGATGAGAGCTTTACAATATTCCTATAAAGTTTACCAATCCCTGTAATGATCCGCGAAACAATCGATCCAAGAGCTTGAAATAATCTTCAATATTTTCAATTAATTCATAATTTCCAGTATTTTCGCATTACTCACTGATCAACATATACCATAAAGTAAGCATGAACAACTGAATCTATCGATACGCTCTACAACTAACATGTCAATCATTAAAAATTAAATCATTCTTTTTCATGTCAATGAATATAAGTCAAAGTTCTTTATTGACTAATGCCTTTAGGAAAACGATTACTCGACTCAATCAGGTTATCATTCCAGTCGCAAATAGTGGTGCTCCAGATAAGCACTTACAATAAATAATCGCTCGTCGAGCAAAGTTAATTATCCAGTATCAGTTCCGTTGAGATGTAAAGATATTTTTTTATAATCGGTGCTGGAGTTACTCAAAATGTTGAAGAATATAAATGATTTTTTAACAACATGAAGCTAAATTGATATATATATATATATATATATATATATAATAGAGCGCTTTCCAATGATTAATACTTATTAAAACATTATCAAGGTACAATACAACACAATTAAATCCCCTGTCGATGCCAAGTCAAGAAACAGTTAACAGTATTCATTAATCGAATATCATAACTCTGATACCAATGTCGACTATCATCATCTTTGTCAAATACATTTAATTATGATTTTTCCATTTTAATCATTAAATTTCTTAATCGAAAACACACGAATGTAAGAAACTTCGTTAACTTCGTTATAATGTTGAAAACTTAGGTTTTGACAGATCATTCGTCTAAATAGAATTCGTATTCTCTATGATATAATTTTGCTTTAATTTTTCATGATTGATTAAACGTAAGCGACATAAGATTTTTTAAAAATCATTTAATAAATAAAATAAACTAAAAGAATTATTGTTCTTATAATTACATATCACATTAAAAGTCGTGATATATTTTTTTAAAGCAATCAATGTCTTACAAGACTAAAACAAATATACAATATGATATTTTTCAAAACACATTCACATTATTGTTTGTGTAGCTATGGAAGTATATGAGAGCATGTGTACACATAGAGAATTATGTATACATATATGTACACGATCAATTGCAATATCAAGACTCGAGATCGAGCAGTTTTTCACATAATTTAAATCATTAACAAATTGCCAATGACTATTCAAACGCATTTTCTCACAACATTTTGTTTTTGGACACACTGATTACTTTGGAAAACAATTATTTCGCACAACTATATCAACGCAATAAATTATTTCTTAAGACAGTAATAGATTATCATTGCTTTATAAATAAAACTATTCTCTAATGTACATCGAATAAATAAATACATTAAACGATGCCATAATTCCATGAACAATAGAGCCGAAATTGTCAGATAATTTTAACGACCGATCCTATGAATTAATTTAATAAAATTAGTAAATATATATATATTTCTTTCTTAATTTATCATAGATTTAAATCCATCGTCAAGTGTTTATTATTTTTCAAATACTTTGAATTACTGCAGCTTACGTGACAAAACATTCTTAATTGAAAATAAATGCACGGCTGTGTAGAGTAAGAACGATGCGCATTATTATGAATTAATCATAAGCAGTAAATAGTTATCGTTGCTACTTAAAGAAATACAGAAAGTATTAAACAAACGGATGATATAATAATTTAAAAATAGGCAGAATAATAGAACTATCAATTAATTAATTAAGAAAAATAATGAACCATTAGGGGTATAAAATATTCAGATATTCAGATAAGAGATAGTTATGAACGTAATGTTCTCATTAAAAAACAAAAAACAAAAGTACCATCCAATCATTTTAATAATAACATTGATTAATTAATGTGAAATACGATAAATAAATCTAGTGCGAATAAACATGATAATTACATTTTTGTGTTAATAAAATTATATTATGTCATATATACATATATCGTAAATGGATGCTCCTTATAAATTATAATGTAAAAATTTGATTATTTTTCAATGAATTTTGACATTATTTTCAATTACATAATTGAACATTAATTTTCACATAAAACGAGCTTATATATTATATATACATATATAAGTATATATATACAAAACCATGAGAAGACAAAAATTAAAAAAAAAAAAAAAAAAAAAGAAAAAAAAATTAATGTATACATTAAAAAATATCTAATCTGATTTTGTTCATCGCTTGCAATGTGTCGAGAAGCAAGAATGGCTTAAGGGAAAGACTTAATTAATGATATTGTTATGTTTAAATTATCGTTCGTTATGCATCCATTTAACGATATGACAGAGATTTGCTTTAGGGTCGCTATTATCGCCGTTAAATCGATTCCGACAATAATATATCCATTAAGTGCCATGTTTTGTGCTTGGTTGTAAATAATAGCATAAAGTGCGAGATGTGGCTTAGCATTGTTTTACAAAATCATTTGCGGATCGTTTTCACATCGTCGGACAAATATTTAAAACAAAACAAACGAACGAACAAACAAACAAACAAACAAACAAACAAACAAACAAACAAACAAACCAACAAACGGAAAAAAAAAAGATAACGAATAACTGCGCTACAAAAGTGCGTAGACTCGTAGATTGTCCAATTGAAAAGATTGTATAGCATAGAAAATTAAAGTAAGTTCAATTTTTATTTAAATTGCCTGTCTGTATTATTACCTTAGCTAATGTTCAATGTTCTCTTAAATGCTTTAGCGCTAAGATTAAAGAAGAAGCGTCGTTACGCTGTTAACGGATCGATACTTCGTACAACATTAACGATTGTGCTTTACACAGGGTGAGCGCGCAAAATAAAACTAAAAATCGTCTGTCTTCCAGAAGTAATCGTCGTGTGTCAAAATATTCCTCGTCCTCATCTCGTTACGCTCATTTGTAGAAAATGCCTTGGTTTCTTTGTCGCGCGCTCTTGCAATAATACATTCGCCGAGAGCGAGAACGGAAGAGGTAAAGTAAGGGAGAAGAGAGTCGGTCGTCGACTTTCCTCGCGCGCAATAATAATCCGGCAATTCTCTCGGTAATGTCCTTAAAAAGTCAGGCATTGAAGGTGACTGCGCTGAGCCAAGTGCGTCATCGTCACGCTCCTTCTTCCCTGCTCGGTGCGTCGGCCATCGCCCTCTCATATGTTACCACCGCTCGGGTAAAAGGGGAAGGCTCCGAAGTGAAAGTTGACGGGCGTCTTGGGCGAAGCGCAGGTGTAGAGAAAGTCGTCGCTCTGCAGCTGCGTCCTGTTGAGGTTAGGCTCGCTCGTCGACCTCGTGATCTTGGGTAGGCCCCTGAGCAGACTCTCGAGGTTCACGAGGATTTGCCTGAATATCGGCCTCTCCTCCCGCGAGAACTTGATGCAGTCCTCCGTGAGCCGTCTGAGGGCTTTCGGGCAGTCGGACCTGAGCTTGTTGAGGTCCGGATGGAGGTAGCCCCGGCCGACCATGAACAATATCTGATCCTTGTTGTTGACGTGGGAGTAAGGCAACTGCCCGGCCAGCAATTCGAAGAGCACAACGCCGAACGCGTAGACGTCGGACTGGAAGCTGTAGGGGTTCTCCTCCTGCATCCTAATGACCTCGGGAGCCATCCAGAGTATCGAGCCCGTCGGCTGGTGAAACTGGAGCGAGCCGGACCAGCGCGTCTTGGCGGTCGCGAGACCAAAGTCCCCGATCTTAACGGTGAGGTCGTCGTGCAGGAATATATTGTTGCTCTTGAGGTCCCTGTGGATGATGTTCTTGGCGTGCAGGTAATCCATGCCCTGGGCGGTCTGTCTGCCGATCTCGATGAGCGTCAGCAGCTGGAACTTGGACTCGAAGACGTGCAAGTGCTTGTAAAGCGAGGAGCCCTCGCACCATTGGGTTACGATCGCCAGCTGGGGTTTGCTCACGCAGCCCATGAAGAGGAGGATGTTGACGTGGCGCGTTTTGCGCAGCACCGCCACCTCGTTCTTAAAGGCCTGGAGCTGGGCCGCGGTCGGTATCTTGACGTTGAGGGTCTTAACGGCGACGGGGCCGTGCCAGTGTGCCTTGTAGACGGTGCCGAAGGAGCCCGAGCCGATACGCGCCCCCACGAGGATCTCGTCCGCGGGGATCTCCCAGTCCTCGATGGATTCGCGCGGCGCAAGCAGGTTCTTCGAGCTCTCGTCCGCGGATCGCGCCCGGGGCCTCTTGGGCCTTAGGGTGCTGGTCGGACTGGCCTGCGTCGACTGGCTGTGCTTGGTCGGGCTGCAAGCCGGCGAGACCGTGGACTGGGCGGGGCCGACGACGCGACCGAGGCCCTGAACGCGGCTGTACTCCTCGAGATTGACGGGCTCGCAGCCCGGCCCTGGCTTTACCGTGTTGAAGCAGACATTTGGCGCGGAACTCGAGCGGTCCTGCTGGCCAAGACCGCGTGACTGTCGAGGCGCCCGCGAGGACTGCATGCCCCGACCGAGCCCGTAGCCCGAGGGCAGCTGAAGGATGCCGGCGCTGGTCTCGGGATTATGGGCCAGCAGAGCCTGGTAGTAGGCATCCTGCATGCGAACTTGGTGACAGAGGGCCGGCACCCCATTGGCGCACCGCTGATGGAAGCGGTAATTGCAGGTGCGGCAATAGAAGCCCTGGAAGAGTAGTTTGTGGCAGCACTCGCAGAACGCCAGGGAGAAGAAGGTCTTACGGACGAAGTTGTGGGATATCGAGGTGGCGATCGGGAACTTGTCCAATATTTCTACCGATATCTCGTCGCACTCGAGGGAGGAGATGTCCGCGTCCCAGGGGATGGGGTACTTGGCGTCGTCCATCGCTATGATGTCCACGACGCACATCTCGGTCGTGAGATTGCGCAGCTTCATGGCCTTGGCGAGGGCGTCCCTGAGGGAGAGGCCCTCGCGCACCTGGACGCTGGTGCGCTGCTGATTGGGCAGGTGGGCGCGCAGCAGGGATTTGTGGGGCGTGCGTGGACTGCCGCGTTGAAATTTGGGTCCCGGGCCCGGGTGCATGGCCGAGGCGCCGGGTCCCGACTCGGTCATGCTGCTCAAGAGTTCGTTTAGCTTCTGCTCCTTGGACTCGAGCTCGTGGAGCTTCGAGGTCAGCTCATGATACTCGCTTAAATAGATCGAGGGCGGGTCCTGGAAGCCTGCGAACCGATTATTCAGGGCGTCGATGTTCTGGCGCGTTACGTGGATTACGCTCTGGATGTTGCGCAGCTCGTATCTGTCGAGCATACAAGAGGATTTTGTTAAATGTTCTTGCCTGCAATTTCGGTTTTGAATTGAGTGACAGGGAGCTGACAAGCGATCAAGACAACTCGATCAATTACATTCAATTTTACCATATTAATTGTCAATAGAGAAAATATTGGGCGTTATTAATTTGAAACATTCGTTTTCGTTTATATTTCGGATTTCAATCGAAGTTTCGATTTCACGTACCTGCTGCACAATGTATGTATCACCGTTCTTTATGTCTGTTCTTTATGTAAATTAGAAAAAAATATTGAAAAACGATAAACCAAACAGCAAAGATGAGCTCGATGCTAATCTACATTGATCGATTGATCTTATACTACACGATTAAAATTACAGTGCGATTCAATGTTTTCAATGAAAATAATTTCTTTACGTATTATTCTTTACTATATATATATTTTTTTTTTTAACGTTTTTATTAGACACTAACCAAATGTTGTTAAAAATTTGTTTATTGTTATATCGATTGATAATTTGGTACAAAGAAATGTTATTCCAATGTATTGCTATTACAGAGAATATGTTAAAAATATATTGAACACCCTTGTTTATTTAGCTTCTAAAATCCGTTCTACTAAATGGCTTATTTTTCATATTCGATTCAATAAATAAGGAAAATTCGAATAATCAACAAAATTTAAATATCCCACTCATTGGATGGCTTAATTTTTATTTGTTTTTATTTGATTCGATTTACATCTTTATATTATATTGTAAGCTACATATTATTGTCGCTTGAACATACTCGACAATGATCCACGAATTAAAAGAAAAAATTTATACTTTAATTTCATCTATAGGATCGAATGGGACAAAATTAATTATTACTTATTATATTACTAGTAGGTTGATTTCTTAAAAATTAACTTGTTGTGTCTTTGGTGAAAACTGAAAATCCTAGATTCATTAATTAGTACTTTTAGTTTTAATGATAAATCATATTTTTATAATTTAACCATCGTGAACTTTGTGAACTTTGAATTATCAGCAGCAACCCATACAGTGCAAAATATTCTTTCTTTTTTGAAAAAATAAATTTTTCTTTTTGTTCATTATCTTTAACGAGCCATTCACAAATTTCATAAGTATTGTGGTGTCGAATACGATAGTTTTACCTGAGTGGATCTGTATCAAGATAGACATCTTCCGAATCGCTGAATTCACCCTGATCTATCCCTCGGGAACACATTGTGCTCTCAAGGGTAATACGGACCCTTCTCCTTCTGTGGTGACAACCAATTTGTGAGCCTGTCTTTTCTTTCTTACGATGACTGGAACGTTCCGTAGTTTCTTTTGTTGGAATATGTGGATGAAACCTGGTTTAAGTATAGAAAAGTTTACAAATTAAAATCCATATTTTGAATAGTTACTATTAAGACTGCTTTTGACCTTCGGTATAAGAGAGCACAAAGCGCATTGACCAATTTCTAGAAATATAATTAAGTAATAATAAACAAAATAATGACTAAACAGTTTCAAATATTTGTATACAAACTTTATACTGAGAATATTGTGTTCAAATTGTAATTATACAAATGGAATTTAATAATAATTGTACTCAATTTTCAAAGTAGATACCAATTGTTAAAAATTATATAATTATTGCTTGGATATTCACAAGAAAATATTAATTATATTTGTAAAACCATTTGTTGAATTTTTAGGTTAAAGATACAGACAAATTACTAACAATGACATCACTAATAAAAATCTTACAATCTGCTTTTAACATTATTTATATAAATTTTATTTTATGTTTTAGTTTGTATAAGTAATTCAATTTTTTATCATTACAATACTTAACCTTGGGCAACATTAATAAACACTAACTGTACAAAAACTATAATGCGGATAGTATCAGCAAGACCTTAGAAACTGTTCCAAGTAATTCGAAGTTGTCTACATCCGTGGCATTAAGAGGTACTTGTTGCATATAAAAATTTTATATTATTAATTTTATAAGCTTCGATATCTTTCACGAGCAAAAACTTGATAATTAAAACGTTATATTGCTCATGCTTTTGTTTGCTTAAATGTTATTGTTAATTTCAGTCAAATTTCTTTCCCACTCCCATTGATTTACTGTATTTGAATTAATGGCAAAAAATTAAAATTATTAAGCAACGTTATCACTTTGAATGCTGTATATTTTTTCATCAGTGAACAGTCAATGCTTAAAGTTTAAAACTATCGAAAGCCTTGAAATTGCCAGTACACTGTGCAAATGCCAAATAATAAGTATTGACTCGCAAGGTCTTTCGCCTTGTCCGAACATATGCAGCCATTTAAAGAGTTCGCTCGTATCTAACAAACTTACTTTCAGTAATTTATAGTTACATAAATTATTATAAAAAAATCCCTATGGAAATTTGAACGATAGTTACATTAATAATTTTAATGATGCAAGATACTTTTATAATAAAATAACCGCATCCGTAAGCAATGATTTAATATCCCTTGAGTTAATTGTTTATTGAATTTGTGAATTGTAATAAATACAGTTGAGTACATAAAGAAATATAATTGATTAATAATGAGATTAATTATGATACTCTACACACTTTTGGTAAGTATTACAATGACACAAATTGGTCATGTACAGTAAATATTATTATTAAATGTCAAAAGGTGTAACTTTAATTAAGTGTACTTCTCACGTTCTTGTTTAATCGATGCTCCTTCTCTCTTTAAACAAAGTTCAAATAATTGACTGTATTACGGAACTTATAACAATACTCTATAGATGTTAGCTTAATAAAACTTTTCATTTAATAAGTTTAATATTCTTCGAGAGAATAGAACGACTTTATAGTTTAATCTTATCGAGAAGAAATGTCGGAATAATTTAATAAATGCAAAGTTATACTCGGTTTTTCAGCCCTACCATTATGATACATATAAAAGCACCGGCTTGAGCCAAGCCTCAACGCCACTACCAACAAGCCATTAATTCTATCGGTCAAGCTCCGGAAATTACATAGGTCTAATCTGGCAATGATTCACAATAAGATAAAAAAGCACAGGACACGGGTGCACGTTAAACATAATGGTAAACTTAGGAGCAAAGCTGACGTTTGATCTAGGGTGGAGAGAGAGAGAGAGAGGGAGGGAGAGAGAGAGAGAGAGAGAGAGAGAGAGAGAAAGAGAGCAGTGCCAAGGCCAACGTTCGCCACTGGGGGACTACTAGTCACCTGGATTCGCCAATCACGGCCATTGTCTCACGTCTACCGAGAGCTGCATTCTGGTGTAGATCTTGGCTCGCGACGGCGTTCTCCCCAGCACCGACCAAGCCCGAGTCTGCTCAGCTCCTCGACTCCGGAGCGGCAGCCTTCCACCTCGCCGCCGCGAACAGTAGGACCGTCTCCCGGTGACAATGCTCGAATCCAGAGGACGGGGTCGGCACCGCTGTCGTCGTGACCCTGCGCGGCATGCCGCAGCGCTGGCGACGACCTCGGCGAAGGCTGAACGGCGACAATGGCTCCGGGGCGACCGGCTTCCGCTCGACCTCGACTGGGCTGTCTCAGCTCCTCGACTTCTTAACCTCCGCTCGGACACTCGGGAACGCCGCTGGCCAAACAAAATTCTTGTCCACCTCCGCTCGCGTGCCTTCCTCGAGCTTCCTCGATACTTTCTTAACTACGTTACACACGCAAGCGCACACACACGCACGCACGAACGCGCGCGCGAGAGCTAGTAATCGCACTCTCTTCCCTTCGCTCTCACTCTGTCTCGCTCTCTCTCTCTCTCTCTCTCTCACTCTCTCACTCTCTCACTCTCTCACTCTGTCTCTCTATCTATCTATCTATCTATCTATCTATCTGTCTCTCACTCACTCGACTCTCCGTCTGACACGCTCGAGGTTGAGTGTACAATGTACGTAAGTACGTCGGTCGGTGGTGTGCGCTGCGTGCGCTCGTGCTTATTATATGTATTTATTATACGCATATAAGTATTTACGGCGGAGGAGACACGCGCTTGACAAAGTAGCGGGCGAGGAACAACGTGAGGAGGAGGCTTGAGCAGCGGGGAGGTGCAAACGGGAGAACGCGTGCTGGGTCGCGGATACGTGCGTGCGCGTGTGGGCGCGTGCGTCGTCGAAATTACGTACGCACATAAGTTGGGCTTGGGCGGGATGCGGAGGGAGGGCGACTCCGTGGTTATTGGGGAAGAGTACGAGGGGAAACGGACGCGGGGCAAAAGAATAAACAAGAAATAAAAGAGAAAGACCGCCGGGCGAACAGCGAACGGCGAACGGCGAACGGCGAACGGCGAACGGCTAACGGCGAACGGCTAACGGCGAACGCGACAGGAGGTCGGCAGGAGATGAGGGGATGCCAGCGTGGTCTGCGAATCCCCGAACGACGTTCCCGTATTAACTGGTGCGGCTAAGAACCGGGACGACTCTGAGTTTCGTTTCGGTCTCAGCGCTGGAGGTGAAACGGTGATTGTCGAGGCCTTCGTCTCGTCGACTAAGAGACCTCGGCACCGACTCTCGACCACTAGCCGACGGCGCCCCTGACTCGCGAATCTTTGGAATCGCCGCCACTGTCACAGAGCTACGCTACCGCGCACACGCGCCGCCGTCACTACCGCCCCCGCCGTCGACGTAGTCATACTCGTAACCGTAGCCGTGGTAGTGGTCGTAGTCATGGTCGTGGTCATCGTCGTCGTCGTCGTCGGCGTCGTATAGGCGTACGCGCGTAAAAGGGAAAACTTTGAAGAGCAAGGTCGCGGTCGGATTTGCGCGGAATCGTTTCGCGGAGCGGAGCGGAGAGAGGCACGCCTCACCTTTGAGGTTAGGAGCTGAAACGGCAGTCGCACCGTTTGCCCCGACTTTTCATGGCATTTAAAAAAGCTTTAAAAAACATTGTTCTACAAAAATGAGAAAGTCGTCCCTTAATCGTTGTCCTCTTAAAGTTGCGTCTTAACGTTTTCAAAAATATATTCCGCTATAGTAATTCATTATTCGTACTTTCGTCGAACAGAATCCCCCGGGCTACCGGCACCTCCTGACATTTACGGTCAATTTTCTCTCGACTCTTGTACCCATCTAGTCCTATCATCCTGCGTCCTTATCGTAAGAATTTTCCCACGATGCGAAAACGCACGCCCAGAGATACGGCGACGTCATAAGTATAGCGTGGCACGTGAAAGGAGATACGGTGTTCCCGGCCGGCGGGGCGACGCGCGCGCGTACTTCCATTGCACTTCCTCGTCGCCGTCGGCGGCCGCTGACGTAAGTGACGACGGGCGCGTGCCGGGCCACCCATTGACGTCACGAGGCTACGTCGGCGTCAAAGTCGGTGGTGTGCGCGGGAGTGACGAAAGCCAGATGACGATTGCCCGCGTCGCGATCCTCGTTGTCCTGGTAACGCCCGATGTCTTATTGTAATTGTTAGCTCGTCGGCGAGGAGGCGCCGCACGATATCTCCATCTCGTGCTCGTAGCGTAGGGCTGCCAAGGCCAAGTCTACTCGACTACCCCTTCAGCCACTTTCTCTTTCTCGTGTTACCGGGCTCCTCGCTGTTTTCCTCATAACCGATCGGAAATCACTTTTTAGATGATTCAGGGAAAGGAATTTAGGGCTTTGGAGAATCCAGAAAATTTGTCATAATTATTATAGAAATTTGGATTAGATAAAAACAAACAAACAAACAAACACAGCTATCGGCTAATGGTCTGTCTAATTGATATTAGATAATAAATGTTTTGTAATTGAGAAAAAAAATAAATAAAAACTTGCGACGTATCTCTTAAGAGATAAATTTTCTTTTTGTTTTATTAGGACCGATAAATCAAATATTTTTACACTTTCAAGTTAATAAGCCAAGCAGACATTTATAATTATCAATTTTCAGATGCAAATGCAAACGAACTCTCGTCCGTCTTGTTTCAAGTACTCGGCAATACCATAAAGATTATACGATTGTATGCCTAAACATTTGACAGCTTAAATATTTATTAGGCATCGTTACTTGTAATTTCAGTTTCGTTGAGCTTTCCAGTTGGCAAGGCTTGGAGCCACTTACTTTAAGCTGTTACGTATATATAAAATTAAATATTAAAGTCGTTTGCGCTTATTACATTGATAAAATATTTAATTTGGATGAACTTGTGTCATCTTTTTAGCTTTGAAACAATTAAAAATAGCAATTAATGAACTCTTTTTCTGGACAATTTTGAAAAGAGACTATTTTTAAAATAAAACAATTTTGTTTAACGTATTTTGCTTTCTGTTTATTTTATGAATATCGCTTTTATAAAAATCTCCATTTTCAATTGTCTCCAATGTGCCTTTTTTTTTTTTTTGTTTTTTTTTGTTTGGTATTTATTAAAGTAAAAATCAAGCGCAAAACAATAATCGACAAATCAATATAAAAAGTATTTTAGGTATCGTTGGAAGGTGAAATTGACGCCAAAAAAGGAAGAGGAGGTGGGAAGACCTCGACAAATAATTTTTTATTCGAGGTGCCACGCAAATACACGTACGTGCGCGCACGTAGACGTATTCTTTAAGTGGATTAGGCGAAACGGGGAATATTACGTCATACGACGTCTATAATTATTACAGAATAAATAACGTATATGCATTTTCTTTCCCTCTCATCTATTTGCTCCTTATCACATACTTTCGATTAAAAGTCGCCATCGCAGTGGTAGGCGAGTAGCTGGTAATGATCGATGGCACTTCGTAATCGGCAAAAGTACTTAAGTACTTTGCACGTTTTCTTTTTCTTTTCAATTGAGCTGCTCTTTTCTACTTACCGCCCCTGATAAACGAAAGTAATTGTTTTATCCTTTAATACACCGGATACCCTTTAATAATCCGAAACTATAATATTCAAGATTCCGTCAGTGTTGTTATATTGCGAAAATATTCGTTATTAAGATATCAATGAATAAAGTCAAAATTTGCTTAGTTTTTCAAAGACAGAAATATATTATAATTAACGCAATTCTAAAAATAGAACAAAATATTTCATCGAATTGAAGATAAACGGCGCATAGAACAATAATAGAAGGGAAAATTACTAATAACTACTATCTAATGGAGTACGAACTATAATGCGTCGGAAAATAATTTAGTTGATTATGAAAAGTATAAATAACTAAAGAGTAAAATAAATTTTAAAACATTTGTTGGATTTTAGATCGAAGTCCAATGTAGCTGTACGTCTTTCTCTGTTGTGTTTTCTTTAAAGTATTTTACTCGGTTTGAAGGTAAACAATTTTCGAGAAAATTCAATTTCCCGCCAAAGTATTGTCCTCATCCGAAGATAAACAATTTCAAATTGAATAACAATAACAAATCATTTGAAAAATGTTTAGAATTTAAATTAAAAATATCCGAATTATATTATTTTTGTAAAAGAAAAGTTATAGTTCTTAATTATAAACAATTTGAATAAAAATAGCATTACAGTTTTGCTAAAATTTCGAACAATAGACTAATTATAAGAAAAACTTTTTCTCTAATAATACATTTCTAATATCAAAGTGCTAAAAATACTACCATATGAACGATCATTGCAATTATCATTGAGTTTATAAAAAACAATTGGACATCGGGTAAAGATTTTAAACGTAATTTATCGTTTAAAAAAATTTGTTTGAAAGAACAAAGCGAAATTCTGACTAATAATTTTTCTCGTCAAACAGCAGTCAATAACAAAAGATATTCAAATAAAATATATTAATTATCATATTATGTAAAAAAAAAAAAAAAAAAATTTAATAAACAATACTAATAATAATAATAATAATAATAATAATAATAATAATACTAATAATAATAATAATAAATTAAAAAACAATTTTTTACTTTAAGAACAGAATTAACGATATAATAATTTGAATTATATACCATAAGAAACTTAAATTAAACATTTCAAGGAGGAAACTGTAAAAGAAAATTTAACAATTTGAGATTTTAATTAAAATGAATAATCCAACTTCGTTTTAATGTAAACTGAACATGTAAATTTTCCATTTAAATTTTTTATGGTCATTTGTATAGAATAACAATAACCTTGTAATTTATTATAGCTAATGATTACAAAATCTTTGTAAATGTGTAGTTTTACCTTTGATCTGTCGCATGATAATTGAATAACAGTTGGTTATTCCTTACGAAATAATCAATGTAAAATTATTATTAGTTTTAAATTTGGATAAATAAATATGTAAGAATGAAAATGTTTGAAATGCGATAAATTGCGGTAATACATAAATTAACATGCCATCGTTATAAAAAACAATTCAAGAAGATTAGAATAAATAAAATTGATGCCGAACAGACGTTAATATGCACACATTTTTCATAAATTGTTTAGATTTTAATTAACAAATTAGAGGTTTCAAAAATCTTATGATAAATTTTATAAATCATGACTCGCATCGAATTTTTTGCACCAAATAACATTTCATATCTTAATTAAGCCATTTACAATAATTGCAACTAGAAAATAATGATAAGGCAATAAAAGCATTTCCATGAATATAAATTTATACGTAGCTTAAATGAGCAAACGTGTACTTTGTTTCGATTATCAATTTATTATAGCTTATATAATTATAAGTAATTGCTTTAATAATTATAATTGAATGGTTCAAATTATTTAAAAAATCTCATAATATATTTAACAGATCATTTGATTTACTTCTAATTGCTGTTTATAGGCATGGCATGTAGCATAATTTTTTAAATAAAAATAATTAGAAACTTTGCCTCTAACAGTTAATTATGAATTTCATGAGAAAATTTAAATACGATTGGGAAATATTGCAATTGTCCACGCCACATTATATTTGCAAAAGCTTAATTTAACATAAATTAAAATAAATTTGTTAGATGCTAGCGCTATAATAGAATTATTATGGATTAGTAATCATGGACTATTATATCATAAGATATAAGAAAGGTCATATTTAAAGGTATAATCGAGCGATTAAAAATTATTGTCAACGATTTGAATTAGAGTTGGGAAAATAGGCAAATAAATTGGTGCTTTACGTATTATAAGAAAGGAGATGATAATCAAGTGTAATAGCCTTTGAATATCAACAGTTTGAACTCAATAGCTCAATTATATTAAAAACAAAATCCAAGTAGTTGGTATTTTATATCTTGGTTTTCGAATCAATATTAAAGCTTAAAATAAGTGTAAAAAGCGCTTCCACATATATGAAAAACAAATAGTGGGTATTTAATAATCTGTTAACATCAATCTTACCAACCACTGAGCTTATCAAGCATTGTTAATTTATTGATTTATGCAATAATTTGATGAATAACTCCTAGGATAAAAAATGATCCGTGGCATTATAAGATAAGCTAGAAAATGCATGTCGTTTATATAATAAATCACATACTTATATTCGATAAATTGCGTGTATTACGCACAGTTGCAAGGAGGAAGCGGATTTGGAAAGTCAGTTGCCAAGATGACAACTGGCCTACTGTCTGAGAAGCTCGCCCTTGTCACAGGTTCTTACAAATACTTAGCATATAAGCCGACGACTCGATATACTATTAAAATCTATAAGAGGGGTAGCGAAGAAGGTAGTGAATAAGGAGGCGGTGACAAGGGTTGTGCCAGCATTGCATCGCGCACGTGCGCGAACCCAAAGAACCTCGGGGATAGCGAGCTCGAGGATAATGCTGGCACACGCGATTGACGTATTTGTTGTTTGGAGCGAGGGGTGACAGTGTGTGTGTGTGTGAGAGAGAGAGAGAGAGAGTGAGAGAGAGATTTTTCTGATGCTGAATTTTCGCAGGCGCGGGTAGCGGCATCGGGCGAAAGGTGTGCAGCCTGTTAGCGAAGGAAGGAGCCAAGGTCTTAGCCACGGATCAAAATGTCAAGGCTGTCGAGGACACGGTCGCGGAGCTCCAAGGTAACGTCACGTGGACCTAGGGATACCTATATTCAGTCCGCCTCTCCCTCTTTTATGACCACTACTCACCACGGATTTGGCCCTTTTCCACTCTTCCCCGCCCCTACGTAATTTCAAGCGGTTAAAGCAGCCGTTGGGCTAGCTATAAGACGCACCTTGCTATCATCATCATCATCATCATCATCATCATCATCATCATCATCATCATCATTCTTATCGTTGATATTGTTTTTCTTGCTCTTATTGGCTATTATTTGATAAATAAAGAAAACGAATGCGAGCATCGTTAATGCTTTACGTAGGCATTTTTTTAACGCTTAAGTGCCAATTTAAAATACTAAATATTTTGAAAAGTTCTTTTGTATCAATGTAATAAGATAAGGAAAAACTTTGTTTATAAATGAGCATTAGCAGAAGAAGAATCAATTTGAAATTAAATCGATTTACATGCTAAACAACCTTGACATTTCATAAGAATTTTCGTAAAACTGTGATTATTAGTTGAGATAACAAGTACATTTATAATAATATATTATAAGCTGTGAAAGCAATTTTTCTTCTCATTAAAAGCTATTTGTAGCAAATATCAAGTTTATAATTTGTTTTTTATGTAATATGTAGGCACCGGACATATTCCTATTAAATTGAATGTTAAGAATGTTAATGATATTGAAGACCTGTTCACCAACATAAAAAGGAATTTTTCAATACCTACGACAATTATTGTTAACAATGCCGGTATTGTACGAAGCAATAGTATCGTAGACATGAGTGAAAAGGATTTTAACGACGTAATCGATGTCAACTTAAAGGGTGCATTCTTTATCATGCAATATGCTGCGAGAGCAATTATTAATGCTGGAAATACGGATGATGCGTCAATTATCAATATAAGTTCAATAGCTTCGATAATTAAATATCCTTATAATGCAAATTACACGGCATCTAAAGCGGGTATGAACGGCTTAATAAAGACAGCGGCTGCCGAGTTCTTAAAGTATGATACGAATATTGATTTGTTTTTCCTCAAACAGACTTTTATTATTAATTTCATTATTAATCCTATGATGCAATTGATTTTAGGTATGGCATTCGCGTGAATGCCATTCTACCAGGTTTAGTAAACACTCCTTTATCCCAAACACTTCACAAGGAAACGATTCAAGAATTGACGGAAAATAAAATTTTTAAATACACGGGTAAGACAAATGACGTAGCAGAATTAGTTACATTCTTAGCTTCGCCAAAAAGCTTGTTTATCAATGGAGCACTGATCGAAATCACTGGAGGATATATATAGATTTTATATTTTATTTAAAATTGTAATAGATATAACAACAAAATAATATGACTTTGTTTATTAACAATATTTTACATTTATTTGCTCTTTCCTTTTCTCTTCAATTTTTTTGCATGTCTGTAAGCTTTGTATTGTCGCTTGCGCTTTTCATCGATAATTTCCTTGTATTTTCGTTTATTGTATTTGGCAAATTGTGCATCGGCCATAAGCTCGTCGACAATCGTTCGCTTACGCTCCTTCTTTGTTAAGCGTCCGCTGTAGTAATCCAATGGCGTATCCACAACTTTTCCAATATGGAAATATTTTGGTAAAACCTTCATATCGTTTTTCTTATAAAAGTGTTTTGGATCTAACACCGATCTCATTCTAATAATTTCAAGATCGTGTCGAACTTCGGCTGTCATTTCAGTTGCCGGAAGGTTGAACCAATCCTTGCCCTTCGTTCTGCTTCGTTGCCCTTTCCTCGTGGCCTTCAGCTTCTGATCGCTGGTGTCGTATCCAGGTACTCGTTTCAAACGTTCGAAACCAGGCTTCACGACCGATTTCTTAAGAGCCTTTTCAATAGGCGCTACCTCGTTCACTATCATCTTCACATCTTTATCGATAGATGCTTTTTTATGCCTGTTTCTTTTCCATCCCATGTCACGTTCAAATTCACCAAGGTCAATATCGTTGTAATCCCGTTTTACCTTCTTTTTCGTGACTGCGCCATCTCTATTTATGATCTTTGTTACATCAAGACCTAAATTCATCAAATTATCAATCAATCGACATTACAAAAGTGCATATATTGAACATGGTAAAATCAAATGCATAACCTAAAATGATAATACTCGACGAGTCAAATATTACTTACCAATTTCTTCAATTTCCACATCATCGTCATCGTCGTCCTCTATAAGCTTATCTTTCCCTTTGAGTTCGGTCTGGCCCTTTGTATCGATTATAAATTCCATTTTATTCGACTCTTTTACATCTGCCGCTTACATCCCAAACGCAACACAATCGCAAACAAAATTAAGTAATGCAACATGCAAGTCCTTCGCGCGCATGCGTCCCCCAACACCTAACCAAGTAATATTTGAAAAATGTTGGAAAAATTCAAAGAGTATGTGGCGCTAAAGTCCGAATCGTCTGCAGCAGGTGCCAGGCTCGCGTCCAGGAGGAACTTTTAACGCCAAGTTCTGACGTTCTCTCGTCATTGCACTTCGTAGACCGATCGCGCCTGAATTTAAACACGTGCTCCCCTCAAATCATTCCGCCGAGCCCTTAAAAGAGATTTAAAAAACTCTTTGATTCAACGTATTGGAACGTCTCACGGTTAATAATAAGCCGCGCCGGAGACTCGAGGCGAACGTGCGTATGGCTGCGGCCACTTTACACGCTCATCTTAAATCCCGTTCTTTTAACATTTCCACATGATCGTTTTAAATAGTCAATTGAATGAGCGTTATGACAGTTGTAGTTGCGGCTATTTTATTACGGAGCGGTCTACCTAACCTCGAAAAATAGTTGAATTTTGATTCGTTTGTAACCGTCGGCTATTCGCATTGTACCGAATAGGAAGGAATCTTTGTGAAGAAAGCTTTGATGGTTCGATGAGGAGTGATGAGAAATTTATTCAATGTACGAGATTGCCTTTGTTTCGTCACCGTACAATATTCGTACATTATTCGATTTAACAATATATTAGTTTTACCGTCGTCAAACTAGCGTAACTGTAAATTTATATTTGGGAAGGTAATTTGTGTCAACACGTTATTTAAATATATAAAGACGCTTTTTTTTGACAAAAATAAATTAAAAAATCCATTTAGAGTTTGAGTGAAACCATTTCTTTCTTTCTTTTTTTTTTTTTTTTTTTTTTTTTTTTTTTTTTATGGAATGAGTGAACAACTAAGAAGGAACTAATTTTTTTATTTTATAACGAAAAGCATAAATGCATTTGTATAATTTAATTTAAGGAAATTAAAAAATTTATGGTAAAATTGTTTAAAATACTTTTATTTCCCACCACCAATTAATACATTTAGTAATAGTATATTTAGTGATATATCTATCACTTCAAACATCATGAAATAAAATTATATTAATAATGATGAAATCTGTACTCCCAATGTCATTCACTTTAAACTACGACCATAATTTATTATTATACCCTACTTAAAACGTTAACTAGCCACCATCAAACTTCATTATCTAGATTAGTCAGAGAGTAAATTTAGCATATATAATGTTCAATTACATCGAAATTATCTGATAAAAAATTTTCATTTAGACGTTGATATACTATTTATTTTTAAACTGTCGGCTTTCGTGTTTTCGAAAAATTCCTTTTTCATTTTTTTATTGAAACAAAACTGCTTTTTAAGCTCTTGTTAATGTATATTTTATTTACAATATCTTTTATATTGTTCAAATGAGATTTTTTTTCTCCGAGAATTTTTAAATATTTTTGTTTTAAACATTTGAAGCTATTTACAGTTGATAAAATTTTGTCTACAACTAAGATGATTTCAAACACAGTTTTCGAAATATTTCGAAACACATTACAAACAATTAGATATATAAATATAATATTGAGTGATATAAAGAAATACGGAAGAAATTATTAATTTTTATATATAAAGTTGTAGTTTGGCGGGTCAGTGAAATAATTGTAGCTCCATATTTATTCGATAATTGCTATTAAAGTATCATATTAATAATTTACTTTATTTAATATTCGAGAAGAGTTGAGTAGCATAGTTGTAGGTAAATTTATTATTAAAAACAATCTATTTCGTTAGAATGGACCAGTGTAATCGCGCATACGATTATTTTTCGCGTATGAAGGCTCTGGCAAAAAGCAATGGCCTATATTTACAATTATTTTATCGAGCAGCACAGCTAAGATTAAATGTCAATGGCCCAGTAATTAGAGTTGCCAAACATTTTTTAAAATATGAACTCCTTCGGAATCTTTTACTTCAAAAAAAAAAAAAAAAAAAAAAAAAAAAAAAACCACGCAATACAATACCATAGAAACATCAATCGAAATATTCAACAACTAACATTGCGAGAAATGGATTATTATATTATAATATTAAGCTTCTTGGGATAATATGAAATTTGGGTATTTTATGAAATAAAGTGTATTAACTATTAAAAAATATTTATTCTCTAATAACGTTACGTTAAATGCCAGAAGTTTTAATTAATAATAAATTGGTAGTCTTTATAATACGTAAACAAATAAAATTATAAAAAACAATACATTTATTAATATTCGAGAACAATAAACGTTTTAATATTTCTTAATATAATAATAGAATATAATAATGTATAAATCAACGTTTCATTATTAACATTTAATGCGTCGGTTTTCTATTAAAATTTCTTTTATTCTCATTCATTATAATATGCTCGGTAATAAAATATGGTATTTTACAGTATTATAGATTTAAAAATTAATTACATCTAATATTATGAAAAACGTTGCAGTCACATTGTTTCCTTAAAACTAAATAGATCTCAATCAAAAGAAATGCGCTAAGATTAATAAAAAAATATTTAAATATCTTTACAATAATTAGTCGAGAACGAGCTAGTCTTAACGAATATTTAAAAAATTTTATGTTGTAATTAAATGTCTTTATAATACATATAATTTATTAAATATTTTGCTTTTGGTCAGTTGAATCTTCGTAATAGTGGTCACAGAATTTTTCAGTTTCTCTTTAAAACGTAATTCTCTCAATCGTTATTCGGGAAAATTAGCCACTCGTATTTAAATCTTCTATAGTCATATTATTCTCTTCAGTCAGTCAGTTGATTCTTAAATTACTGTACCTCAATTTTGATAGGCTCAACGATGATCCATTAATCGACGTCGTTTTCATGGGATTGTCAATAATTTTTATACTGTTTTTCGAAAATCTTGCTATTCGCTTGAATTCGTAATTTTCCAGCTTTTCTTTCGTAGGTTTTCGGTATAATTTAAGAAGCAAAGAGCTCCCTACAATCGATACCGAACTAAGTGCCATTGCCGCAGTCGCCATCCATGGTTGTAATCTTAAACCTAATGGACTAAATATACCAGCAGCAATGGGTAAGCCTAAAATATTATACAAACTTGCAAATAAAAAGTTTAACCTTATGCGCTTAACTGTCTCCCTTGACAAATCAATGCAAGCAATAACATCCAATAAATCATTTCTCATTAGGACAATGTCAGCAGCCTCGATGGCGACATCCGTTCCCGCCGCTATTGCTATGCCAACGTTTGACTGGGCTAAGGCTGGACTATCGTTAACCCCATCGCCGACCATAGCTACCTTCTTCCCTTGGCTTTGCAATTGCTGAATCTTCTCCACTTTATGCGACGGCAGTACTTCGGCAAACACTTGGTCAATACCAATTTCTTTGGCTATTGTATTGGCCGTTAATTTGTTATCGCCCGTTAAGAGTATCACCTCGAAGCCCATTTTTTTTAAGGAATATACAGCGAGGTGAGCTTCTGGTTTTATCGAATCAGCGACGCTTATGATACCGGACAATTCGCCGTCGATGACAGCTAGGACTACCGTTCTTCCAATATTCTCCTCCTTTAACATTATGCTTTCTATTTCTTGGGGTATGGCAATGGCATTTCTTCTCATCCATTCCCGATTTCCTATACAAACTTCAAACGCTTCACCAGCGTCGGTATTCCTAATATTTATATTCGCTTGTTCAGAATTAATGGTTTGTTGATTGGATGACATTTGCGTTATATCAATCAGTACTTCGTTCAGTTCCAATGCCTCAGATGCATTGTTTTGCAAATTATTGACAAAGCTAGTGATTTTTGTGGATTTTGCGATGCTCGATAAGGTATCAGCAACATGAGAGATCTTACATTTCATACCACAACCTGGCACCGATTGATAATTACTACATCGTCCACTTAATTCCGTTTCAATTACTTCTCTCACGTAGTTCACTATTGCAGATGCAATTGGATGCTCGCTATTAAGTTCTGCTATGCCAATAATAACTAAAATTTTACCTATATTAAATGCATTATTACTGGTAAGTAAGCTTATGTTTGTTACTGTTGGAAAACCTTTAGTTACAGTTCCTGTCTTATCAAAAACAACACAATTAATTTTATGCGCATTTTCCAGGGAGTCTGAGCTTTTGATTAAAATGCCGTTGATAGCACCAACTCCAGTACCTACCATTACAGCAATTGGCGTAGCAAGGCCTAATGCACACGGGCAAGCAATCGCTAAAACAGATAATGCACTGCGAAAAGCATTTTGAAAAATGACTTCACCTCTGTTCCTGCCCGAGTGGCGCAGGTGATCGCTGTCCATCAGCAATATATAATCAATATTAATATAGCCTACGATGAGCCATGCCAGCAAGGTTAAGGCAGACACAATTATTACAAAAGGTACAAAAAATCCAGCTATCTTATCGGCTATATGTTGAATCGGCGCTTTACTCATTTGTGCTTCTTCCACTAAATGGACAATCTGGGCTAATGTCGTTTTTTCTCCCGTGTGAGTGGCTTTAATGTACAAAGGTCCACTTAAATTTATCGAACCGCCAATAACAATGGAACCCTCTTTCTTTAACACTGGCATACTTTCTCCGGTAATTAGACTTTCGTCACAAGTTGAGTTACCTATAATTACTTTGCCGTCGACAGGAATTTTGTTCCCTTGATTGACCTTTAATATATCTCCTGGTTGTACTAGATCAATTTTAACCAGGCGCTCGGTTAAAATTTCATTGTCTTTACCTAAAGTAACTATTACGGCATCCGCTGCTTGAAGGGACAGTAGCTTTGAAAGTGCTTCTGAAGTTTTTCCCTTAGCGATATGTTCCAACCATCTTCCTAGGCTAACAAAAACCAGAAGCATCGGTGGCGTGTCAAAAAATGTTTTTGGACTACTAGTCTCTTCGGTTATCATTGCTATTGCAAGAACGAGTACGGAATATATGTAAGAAATTGTTGCTGTCATTGATATGAGAACATCCATATTTGTTGTGCCGTGTTTAATTGCCTTGTACGCTTGAATGTGAAAGTGCCATCCTCCAAAAATTTGCACTGGCGTCGATAATATAAATGAAATTAAATTTTCTAGCGACAAGCCAGGAAGTATACAGCACATTTCATCTTCGTTATTCATTAATGACATAGACACCATGAAATACGTCATTGATATCATACTTGGAGCTCCAAATGCAAGCGAGACTAAAAAAGATGTTTTCCATTTTTGTATTTCCAGTCTATGATCCAAATATCGTCTATTCTCCGTCTCATTTCTTTTTATAGATACTCCGAAACCTAATTGTTGTATGCAATCTATAATAGCATTGAGATGAGTCTTACTAGGGTCGAAATTAATTTTTCCTCTCTGAGTTACGAGAGATACCATCGCAGATTGAACACCTGGTAACTGCTTAACAGTCTTCTCTATTTTACTAACACAAGAGGAACAAGACATTCCTGTTATGAGTAATTCGCTTTCTTTAATTTGGGAACCTTTCTCGTTTATAAGTATGGCAGGGAATCCTAAATCCGTTATGCTCGCTGCTAAGTCAGCCGGTGTAACTACATTACTATCGTAATCAATTTCTGTCCTTCCACTTATAAAATGTACCAAAATATTTTTAACACCCACTAATTTTTTGCAATGCTTTTCTATCGCCGTAACGCACGAAATACACGTTAAACCATCAATGTGAATAAAACATTTTTGTACAATATTTTTAGGTTCCGAAGTTTTAACAAAGTCATTGGTAGGCGAGCTATCTTTCAAGTTATTTGACAATTTAATTACATCGTTGTTTATGTTTTTGACATTAGCTCCAAATCCCATATCTTCAATAATGTCCGCTATTTGCTGAGGGGTTATTAATTTGTCATTGTAAGAAAATGTGCCTTCGTGTGTTTCTAAGCTGACACAAATATTTTCAATTCCAGTTTTATTAGATAACATTTCAGTAATACTATTTACGCAAGACATGCAAGTCATTCCAGATATACTAATGATGCAGGTGTCAAGTTTACAAAAATTATCCGCTTCTAGTTTTTCTCCTTTAAATTTTTGCCCTTTATGAAGCTCTTGCATCGAATTCTCTTCGTCATCACAGTTGAGCCTAGTTTTGTTAAATAAATATTTCCACTCGTTTTTCTTAGGATCCATGTTCAATTATTTTTTATAAATGTTTGCCAGTTATCTCTATAATGAAGAAATTAACTTATTTTTAAATTAATCAAAAAGGTTTGATATCACATTTTAGCGTATTTTTAAAAGAATATATAGTCATCGATACCTTTGTAAACAGATTTGTTTGTACCAGAATAAGAGCTCCGCTGATTAATTGAAGCATCTGCGGGTATAATCTACTGTGAAGTAACAAAGGAAACGTGCCTACGTAATTTTTTTTTTGTAAATTTGATACATTCGCGCAGCACTCCGTAAACGCTACTCGGAAATGGATGATTGTACTTCCCGTCTAAAAAAAAATAATAATGTCGAATGATATTTATAAATGCGCAG
>NW_011948415.1:14454719-14481135 GCF_000503995.2 Ceratosolen solmsi marchali
CTTTCCAATAGAACAAACTTAATCTTCATAAAAAACTGTTGCCACAGTGTAAGATAATCTTACTTTTTCCGGGCATTCACTTATAATCACATGAATCACGAGTTCGCAAACTCAGTGACAATGCTTAAACATTAACATCTGGTTCGGTGAAAGCAGACGTAATTGAAAGTGAATTTATTACAAATGAGCATGCGCAATGTCGATCGACGCGTGCATATGAAATGGTAGATTTGAATGTTCGAACGCAGCAGGCGTTAAATCTCCTCCAATGATGTATTGATTGTGCCAATACTTACGTACTTATGCAAAAATTATGGAACATGGCTTATTGAAGGGAAAATGCTTGTTCACAGACTCGTAAATAGGCAATAAATTTAGAAAGTAAATTTTATACTCAACATGTATAGATATCTATTTAATGATTTATTTACAATAACTCGCATTGATGGCAATTGTAGCTTTATGCACAAACACTTGTTTATACAATTGTAAAACATTATCTTTATGATGTATAATCTTATCTTAACCGTTTAAACGATCAACGTGTGAAAAAAAGCTAAGTTAGATGATAAATTAAGACGAAATTAATTTCCTTTAAATTTATCGTTTGAAAATTTTAACTGTGTGTTAAAATTATCCTGCGTGTAAAAAGAGCTTTATTTATTCTATTTTGAGCGAAAGATCTTCGTACGTAGCACCGAAGTCGTAGAAATGACGAGGATAGTGTTTGCTGACAATCACTAATAATATTAATCTCATTATTTTCTTTTACATAGGAAAATATAAGTTAATTTTAAGTTAAGTATTTTTATTCCGACATTACTTCCTAAATAATTTCCTAAAATTATTCATAAAACATGTCGATGTTGAATAAATTTTAATGAATAAAAAATTCAAAATAAATATTGCTATTCTCTTAATTTACCAGTTAAAAATATTGTTAGCCAACGTTACCGACAAACGCGATATCGTCGATTAAAGCTTTATCAAAGGGAAGTGATATTAAGTGATAAAAAAATCGTTTTGTCCACTTCATTTTAAAGTGCATAGGAAATAACGAAGCTTCAAGTATTTTACATGAATATCAATATATATTTGCAACATATAAAATACTTTTATTGGCAAACTTATTTACAAAATAGGAAAATTATCAATTAATGACTGGTGAAGCATCACGACATTGAAGTTACAAATATACTGGCACGTTAGAGCCCATAAACTTTTACTCCTCAAATAAAGCAATTTGGAAATATTTTTAATTTTATAATGTAAAAAAAATAATTTATATAATTAGCTACGGATACAAAAAAAAAAAAAAAAAAAACATTACCATAAAAGCTTTCGATGGTTAACGGGAAGGCGAACAATTTGGAATAAGAATCTTTCTTTATTTGTGAGTTTACAAATAATTTGATAAAAATTTCCTTTTAATTACTATTAGTTAATTTCAGTTAGTTTTAAACAATGTAGAGACACAAAAATATCATACGATAAAATTAGATTTCGCGAGGAGGTGCTTCAAAGATTGCAATTATGGCGGTGCTGTTTTACGCTTCCGTTTTATCGTCAATGCATCATCATGAATAATAGTTGAATGAAATTTTGAGAAGAGTATACTTTCAAATACTTTGACTATTCGTTAAAATGAAAAGAAAATAAAGCTCTGCTTGCTAATGATTATTGCAAATTAACGCATAGTAAATTAGAACTTTAAATTCACTTAAAAAGAAAAAGAAAACTAAAAAACAAAAAAAAGAAAATAACCTTTTTTTTTTATATGATTCCTCATAGCGGCAAGAATTGTTAATATCGTTATTAATTGAAGAAAAAAAATTGTAAATGTAATTAATTCCTAAGTCCGTACGATTAATCATTCAAAGCACATAATTGTGGTAATTATACTTTGTTATCGCTTGTGTGGGCATGAATAATTTGGTTGATATTTACAATAAGTTTAAGAGTTGTACTTTTTATTTATTTATTATTATTATTATTTTTTTACCTATTAAAAGCGAAACAATGTTATCAGTTACTGATAAATAAAATCAATAAAAATCATGTATTTTATGCTTAAAATATTGTTAATAATATTTTTCTACCTGAGATATTTTTTCATTTTCTAGTTATGGATATATGCACATTGCCCTTATAAATTAAAGGAATTAAGATATAAAGAATATTAAATTTCGAGATTATTGAAAAATTTTTTTATAGTGTACACTTTGCCTTAGTGTAATTTAAAATTAATATTTATAGTGGGTTTCGCAAATACATCCATCAAGTTATATTTTATTATGGTTTCTAACGTACAAAACGCATAAACGACTGATAATCAATGAACTCGTAATATATTTATGAAAATCGTTATAAAATTCTTTATACAAGAGATAAACAGTAGTACTACTTACAGTCCGTTGCAATTCTTAATGCGCGGCAATTGCGTGATATATGCACGGATAATGAAATTCCAATGGGATTGGCCTTGGAGTTACATAAGAATCGATTAATTGACATACCGTTATATTAAAAATGGAATGGTTGACATAACGAAAAGCACGCGAAAAACGACACTAAGATGTCTGCGTTTAGCCACCAGTAAGCTCGGGAAGCGCGTGAAAGATTTAAAAGCTTTAGCGTTCGGATAGTGGGATAAGAAGATAAGAGGCGAGGTGCATCCGTCGTTAGTACGGGCCTCTGCATTTCGCAATGTCGCAAAAGAGGAGAAAGAGTAGAGGCGTTAGGGGCCGTAATGGATCGGCGACAGTGAGGAGGACCTAGTGCAGAGGTGTAGAGGTATACACACAGGGACGCGCTTTCCCGTAGAAAGCGAGAAAGTCCGGGAGCGGCGCCGGAGACCGGATGACGCAAGATTCCGCCAAGATTTAAACGAAACGCGTGCCTTTTCCGCCGATGAAATTCTTATGTTTTGGAAACTACGTACCGTCGTATCGTCAGCAAAATATGCTTTTAGCCACCTCTCACGCGCGCGCTTTTGTCCCGCAATTAAAGCCACGAGTATTATTCTTCGAACGAAGGGGACAATTTCGTGTGAATTGGCTACACCGACACGTGCTAATGAATCTAACGAATGCATTAAGATTCTGTGATGCACGAAGGAAGATCCAATGTGCTCGTTGTGAAGTTAAGCGATCGTTTAGTTAAAAGTTATTTTTATTATAAAATCAGCTTATGTAGAAATTACGAAATCCAAACGTAGATCCCATAAATCAGCAAAAATACGGTATTTTTTTTTTTTTTTTTTTTTTTTTTTTTTTTTTTGTTTTGTTCTTTTTTTTATATTTTAGAAAAATATGAGTATATCTTATACTATTAGTTCATCTAGTAGATTGAAAAATCTTTTATAATTTTATAGGGAGGGTTTTTATCATCGTATCAAATATCTAATTAGATGCAAATAGATTTGAGGGTAAACTGAAAACATTAAGACACTAAAGTGAATATGTTCGGTGTTTTTGTCATATTCAAAATAATAGTTTTCTATTTTGTCTGTAGGGAGAAGCGAATGTAAATATGAATTTATAGCTCTAAAAGTATTTATAAAGCTATTTAGTTATACATTCTATTATAATATGATTTCATAAAATATATTATGGTATATTGAAAAATTGCTGACCGGTTTATGGCATTTTTATTAAAATTTAGAACGTTTTCACACCTTTGTCTTTGTTTTTGTAATATATTATCGTTATAAAATATATATGTAAATGTCTAAATTTGCATTTTATTTTAATAAAAGTATTAAAAAAAAACATACCATTCCTATATATATATATATATATAGAGAGAGAGTAATATAGACGAAAAAAATAAAATGAAATATTATTCATGTTTCTTGAGAATACCAAATTAAACTACACGCGAGAATTCGTTAAAAATATTTTATTTAATTTATCCAAGAAATAAAGTATCATAAATAATAATAATACCGTGGTCGTGAATTAAAAATTAAAAATAATTAGTATAACAATACAGTTAAAGATATAAAGAAATAAAAAAAAAAAAAAATAAAAAAAATTATAAAATATACGAAAGTATTATAAACTGTTTATCGTATTTGTTTAATATTGAAATATTTATTTTATAATATTTGAAATTTGAATTTTGTTATTTTATAATATTTTATAATATATTATAATATTTATATTTTATATATATAATATTTGAATTTTATGATATTTGAAAAATGTTTAAAAAAAAAATATTTAAAAAAAAAACGACAATCATTTTTAATAAAATACCTGTAAATCAATTACATCCTCGGTTATATTTTTATAGTTCGGTTATATATATATATATATATGTGTGCGTGTGTAGCTTGTATTTCTTTTGTAATAGATATTGTGATTAAATGATAATTGAATATAGGTAATAATGTATGATCGCTAATCTTATCAATTAAATGAAGATGGTGAAACTTTGAAAAGTTTTATTTACGAGTGAATACATTGACCTTGGAATAGGAAATGCAAAAAAAGTTTGTTGCTAATGAATGATAAATGCATGTATGCTTACCATGTACGGTTACATATCTCAAGTTAATGCATCTAAGTACATTTAGTCATAAACAAGCAGAAAGTTCTTTAATTACCGAATGGTAATTTATTAGAATAATGTCATTGGAGTAGTTTTTAAGACGATATATCGTGTAATTCTTTGGCTAATAAACACACTGTTCTGTAAAAATTAGTTTATTTTCATAAACACAGTTCCATCTAAAGATTTTGTATTTATAAATGATTATGTTGTCCACTGTACATTCGAGTTTACTTTGAAATTGCTTTTCATATTATATCATTACTACGATTATTACATTTAATTTTCTTTTATATTATGACCATTAATAAAAAGTAATAAAGACAATTTTATTATTGTTAAATTCGTGGAAAAATAATTATGTGTGAAAATAATTTTTGCAATACGACTGATAGACAAGATTTCTTAATGTAGTTCTAGGAAGAATTTAGAGGCAGATAAGACAGATATGCAAGATAGGACTATCACGTCGAGAATGTAGTTCGCGTTACATATGCACTACGTATAATTTCAATGTATTATTCAAATTTCGTTTTGAAATTCATATTATAGAGTATAATTTTATTTTTACAACATTATTATAATAAAGATATTTGAGTAGACGATGTACTTGATGGAACTAGATAAATGTAACATTAATGATTATGAACATTTAAGTACATTTCGGTTGTTTTTAAAGTTAGCACTTTCTAAATGGTTAATTAAAAATTTAATAAAATGACTATAAATTTAATTTATAATGATAATAACAACAGCAACGACAGCAGCAATGATGATAATAATAAATTGGAATACCAAGTTATTATTAATTGTATTATTATTAATTTTTTTTTTTTTTCATCAATATTCTATTTACTAGTAATTAATTAAAAATATTAAAGAAAAAATGTTCGTAATAAATGTAAGTGTAAAAATTTCAATAGCGTTGCATATATTTAGAAAATATGTTTAATATATAATAAAAAATTTTAAGTGCTTTATATTAAAACGTATCTTGTAATAAAACTCTTCTTAAATTAGAATTGCTATCATAGTTAGAACTCTCATAAATATTTATTAAAGTGTAGAAAGTATCTTTCAGCAAAACTATATACGATTGGAAAAAAATTGATGAATTGTTCAATATGTTTTTTCAGTACGTATGACAATAACATTTATTATAAAAATAAGTGACAAAATCATATTGAAGATGGCGCTGTAGGATATAAATTTGCAAATATATATATTAGAGGTGAAATCTTAGTAAATTTATAAGATTAATCGATGGATGTTATAGAATTATATTTTATAGTCAAATACAATTAATTTTCCAATAATCGAAAGTTAAAGAATATTGGTATTGTGCTTCAATCGTTTCGATTAGAGAAATGAAGATTTTGTTTTTACGATTAACATTTTCGCTTATAATCCGTGAAATCTAATTAAAGTAATACCTTTATTAATTAAATAAAAATTTTTTGATAAAAAAATATCCAATATATTATAATGACTATTGAGCATGATTATAGCTTATATTAAAATAAGTTTTCATATCGAATACAATTAATTATTAAAATTTTAATACTTAATGTAAATTTAATTTTAACAAAATACATAATTAATGTCACGAAAAATGAGTTAAATTTTTATTTTTGTTTTTTTTTTTAATGTAAAAACATTTGAATACGCACTAAAAATGTTTAGCTTCGGAAAATTCATTCAAAGTTAAAATATGATAAAATAATCGAATAGAATGTAATAGATATATGAAATTTTTATATAAAATGATTTTCTTTCATTTTATTGTTATTGATATTAAAAATTTATATTGAATGTGTATTCTATTAATAATTATTTCAATCGCACGAATATGCCTCATTATTTTATTATTATTAAAGAAGGCAACTTTTATACAATGTATGTTTTTTTTTTTTTTTTTTTTTTTTTTTTTTTATCAGACTATCTTTAACACTTATTGATGCTATTTTTCTTTTTAAATTTAACTACTTTTCAAAACATGTCACTAGACTGACTGCATTTCTAGTATTTAGAATGTCTTAAAGATTCAGTTAAATTTACAATTTCTATACTGAATTAGATTTATTATTAAGGAATTTCTTGTCTAGAATCGGCATCCTTTTGTGCGGTTTTCTACCTCATAACATTATGGATTACGACCACAATTCTTACTGCCATATTAACATTAAATTTAACACAAAATCTTGCTTAAGCAATAATAGAAATTATGTAATTTGATTGTTAAGATACAATGAGTAAGTTAAACATTTAATGAATATATAAGATAAATTTCATTTGGAATTATTGCATTATATTTGGAGGATTTTTTTGTTTATAAAAACTGCCGATAATAATATCCAAGCTTTGTGCTTGATTATGTTATACTTTATCATATTGATTGGAAATCTCTTACTCGGCTATTCTCAGTTTTGCTTTCCTGATAATAAAGTCGCTTCTTTACCAATACTTTAATAGCTACTGTAGTTTTACGAGTCTCACTGTAACTCTCTCTCTCTCTCTCTCTCTCTCTCTCTCTCTCTCTCGGTGTGCGTGCGTGTGTGCCTGTGCGTGTTTGCGCGTCTATGTGCCATGTAACAATATTATAATGGACTGTAGAATCGATAATGCTATATACTTAGTATTGAATATGTTGAGGCACGCAGTTACATACTTCTCAGGCTAGCAAGTTCTCGACCTAAATTTGTCATCTTTTATCGAAGACGTTATGTACATGAATGTAAATGATGGAAGGCAATGATTTCAGCATTAAAATCAAATAATTCAAACGAAAAAGTCTCGACATCGATGTTTTATAATGGTTAAGCATTTGATCACTTTTAATGTACGTACAGTTTTTTTTTTTTTTTTTTAATAAAATCTTCATTTTCTTTCCTATCGATTCGGAAAAATTTTCTACTTCATGACACATTCACTATTCGATTACGTAGATTATGTAATAACATTCAAGTTACTTTTATTTGCCATTTATATTGCATTGAATGGGTAGTTGGTTAGTTAGCTCGTTACATTCAAATTTTCAAAACAATATTATACTATTATTATACAGTGCATAAAAATAATAATTTTTTTGAAACATTATTATAATAAGTAAATATCGAATTTTTATGTATTAATAATTATTGTTTATGTGTGTTATCGATACTTGGGAAAAAATTTTGTTTTCTTCGTCACATCTAGTTAATTTTTCGAATTAAAATATATTTATTTATTTATTATCAAATAATGATATGGTTAAAATTTCAGTAGCTTAATATTTTCTCAAAATATAAATAATGACAAAATAATTAATTATTAATGGAGATATCACAAATACTTACTAACAATTCCATGTAAAGGATGACAATTTCATAAAAGTCTATATATTTCTTAGCTGCATACTCTGCATAAACAACTGGTCAACTTTATAGTTGACTTTCCATAATATTACTAATGTAATATATTGTCTACTAATAGAGTCCACACAGATAAAGATACTGCCTTATCTGCATAAGAATTTTTTCAGCATTACATCTGTACACGTATTGACATAGATTAATTCCGAATGATGACAGGTTCAATAAAAATTAAATTACATTACGTATATTATTCATTATCTTATTTGTCAAAATTTACTGTGTAGAATATTAATTAAATGTCGGTAAATATGCGGAACGATAGTACGCTTTATAACGAACAACAACAGTTATAATTACATTTTACACGTTAAAAAAGATAGAAATTTTAATTTCTATATTAATCTTTTCACCTATTTATCATTAAACATCAAATTTGTTCTATTGAAAAATTTAATTCCCTTAGTAAGCCTTGTAATTAGCATTATATTTTTAATTAAGTAACGGCATTACAATTAGAAATTAATTGTTTTATTTTTGCTTTCATATTTTGTTGTATTTCTTTTAAATGCATGTAAAATAATCAGAAACCGTTTATAATTTTCTCTTATAGTAGAATTTTTTTAATGAAAAGATCCATTTATTTAATAACAAATCGTCATGAAGTAAGATATTGGATTGTTAAATAGAATAGAAATTCCATACCTTTAAAACAATGTGAAAAACATTATATAACTTTATAAAGTAAAATAAAATATTTTATAAAATGTCGGAAAGGGAAGAATATAAACTGTTCTTCAAGTTTCAACAATTTTTAATTTCTTGAACGTTGAACTATACTATGAAATAACTTTATGATATTTTTTACTTTTGATATATTTCAAAATTAAAGACCTAATATATTTAGTTTGACGTGTCTGAAGTTGAAAATAATTTTAAACACCGATTTTATTTACAATAATATTTTAAAGGAATTTCGTTTTAACCAATTGGCCGATGAAAAATTCAGTATATCTTATTTGAATAAAATACTAAATTTCACTCGAGCGTATAAGTTCTTTAATATATGTAATTATATATTTAAAATATTCGGAGAAAAATTACTTAAAGACATGAATAAATTTCGATGAAAAGTCATTACGTAAAATTTACGTAGATCTATTCTTCGTGCCCAACGTGATATATATAAATATTAATATAAGTAGCTCCAATTTACATTTATTTAAATTCTAAATACAATCATAGTTTATATAACTTATTTCTATTATTCTCTTGTTTTAATTTCTTTCTTCTTTTATGCAAATTTCATGTTTACCCGTATTCTAAATGTATAGACACCTTATTACATTGAAGATTATTAATTCAATGCTTCAATGGACGGTAAGTTTTGTTTAATTATCATATAACATTTATTAATAAAGCATTAACAGGATCATTATTATTTTAATGTTCAATTGCTTCGTAGCGCATAGATTTAGAAGACAATAAATTTTCTATAAATTATTGGTTGTAATATAGAAAAGTGTAGGGTAATTTTGTATAATTTGTACAATATAATATTGCACGAGAGTATAAATACATTTTCCATGAATATTATCATAATTGCATTATTTATGCAAACATTCTTATATATTTTAAGTACAATTTCATATATAAGAAATTAAAATTATCATTATTAGATGAAGCCGTGGGATTGCAATTGTAGCACTTTGACATTGAAAATAATTTTGAAAACTATTTATTGAATGTAGCAAAATTTTTAATGAAGATAACAATTTACTTTGTAATTGTTATTCTAAAAATACTTATTTATGCACCATAATAATGCACTCAGATCTACAGCTTTTTAATAATTAATTTTATTGGATTATCTAAATTTCGTTTATTGGCAAACATCGTTTGAAATTGAAATGAAATTTCCGGTAATGAATCTATTTAACTCTGCCTATTTACGTAATATTAGTACATATTTATAAAATTTTATTCTCATCGCGGTATGACGCTGTAAAATCACGCAAAAGCCATAAATGATAAAAGATAAAGTGGCGCATTAGTAAAAAAAGAAAAGAAGAACAGCACGAACACTTGAATTAAGTGAAAATAAAATTAGTCGCGTAACTTGATTATCGCGTACGTAACTCAATGTATTAATTTGTTCGTTGTGGTGCACATTTTTCGCAAAATCCACTCGTAATAAGGCGCGGCAATACTTTGCTACGCCCGCGCCCCATGATCGCGGAGAAAGTTCTCGAATATAATGAAATCTGAGATGACTTGAGGCTTCCGCGGCGGCAGATTTTAATCGACTAGTTATCTATGACTGGAAGCTGTTTCAACGCTCTTCTTGAGAATTTTCACTTTATATACTTTCCTCAGTTTGTGCAACAAAGAAGAGATTATTTTATCTGACGTTTCGTAATGATCTGCAATTTTAATGTCTGTATTGATTTATTGACGTGTTACAAAAATAATGTCATTTTCGTATAACAATTTGCCTTGTATAACAATCGCTTGTAATTTACGGCGAAAGCGTTGCTATTGTTAGGGGATGCTCTATTATCCGCGCTCATAAGTCTTGCATTTTAAACGTTTATTTTAAATTATAAAATTGCAATTGTTTAAGAGTCGTATGTTGCTGGAATCGTAGAGGTTGCCCTGGTCGTTAAATCGCTTGTAATTTACGGCGAAAGCGTTGCTATTGTTAGGGGAAATATCAACTAAAAGTATCGAGAGCGAATTGATCGCGAACTAAAACTAATTGCATTCGATGTTCTAAGGACCTAATACCTAATAGATAATGTTCAAACGTAGATATTTTTTTTATTTTATAGAATACCATGGCGCTTAATCGATAAATGTGATGTATGTGTTTTGAGACTTATAATTAATGTCCTTAATTATTTAAAATTCCAATATTCCCGGATGTAATATTTTTCTTTTCCAGACTCCTGATAAATATAAGCATGCGCGTATGTAGTAAAAATGAGAGGATATTCATGACTTTTAGGCATATAAAAAAGAAATTGCATGTTAAGGTGAAGGTTATGTTTGTAAACCACAAAATTAATTTACAGTATGTTCACTTCATACAGAAAAGCCGTTTTTCCATTTCCAAATATTTATTTATAAACATTCCTTAATAAAATTTTTTCGAATAAATTTTTGTACTTACTGTTATAGAATTAAAAGAAAAAAAAAAAAAAAAGAAAATTCTATGCATTAAATACAACATGTGGATTAAATTATTTTCCCATTACAGATACTACGTTATTCGTTTTAAGCTTAATTAGAATAATCCATGGAAAGTTGCATTAAAAATTTGACGGTAAATAATTGTAATGTTATATAAATTTAATGAAAGAAAAAAAAAAAACATACAGACGAATGTTAAAACTACTATAACAAATGCATCGAATAAAATGATTTTGAAAATTTGCTTTAATTCTTAAACTTCGATCGTAGTATTTAAAGTTTTTCCAAATCTTCAGGTTCGGATAAAAAAATTCAATCGTTATAGTTTAAAACTTAAGAAAATGTTAATATACATAGACGTAGTAATAACTAAAAGTTACAACACATCATTTCATTAAATTCTATGTATGTATTATTTATAATATTCATATATATGAGTGAGAAAGCTAATTGCTCTGTTAACTCGATTTAAATAAAATTTTCATAATATTGAAAATTAGTTTAAATAAAATCAAATTTGAAAATATATATTTATGAATCATTTTTAATGAGTTAAAATATAAAATTTTAATTTTATAATCTTATCCATTTTGTTTTTGCATTCAATTTTTATAGTTTAATCTTAATTAATTTCAGTTGATCTTACAAATATTTCTAAAACTTTCTATCAAATTTTATTTAAGAATAACGTTTAATAACTTCTGCGATGATCACATAACTGATAATTTCAAATATTTTTGTACTTCTTATATGTATATATATATATATATATATATATATCTTTGAAAATGTATGAAACTTTAAAAATGCCATTGTTTAATTCTGTTTAAAAATTCATGAACAAAACACACAACTTTCTCGGTAATTCTTCAATAACATGATTCTCGTAAATAATTGAAAATCTATCAAAATTACGCCAATTAATATGAAAAAATAAGAAAAAGTAAAGATACATACAATTATAACAATGTAATTTTATATATTGAGATAATTTTTTTAACTGAAATTTTTTCATGCAAACAAAATTTTCTTAATACGATAACAACAGAAGTTGTTTATTTATTTATTTATTTTTTTTTTTAAACAAATATAAAGCGGAGAAAAGAAAGATCTTATCAAATTTATGCATTTCAAGAATCTGTAAAATTTATAGTTGCTATTATAATTTTGTATAATTAGAGTTTTTTTGCTAAAGTAACAGTATTGCAAAAGATTCTTATCCTAGAAGATTAATTTTCATAAATACAAAATGAATTTTGGGAGAAAGAGTTTTCTTAATTAGTTATTTTCTATTAATTAATGAGAATGAGAGAAAAAGAAGAAGAAAAATATTAAGACTGGAAGGAAAAAGCACTAAATAATGCTTTGATGTATCATTTTAACATTTTTTTTTTTAATGTCGAATCAATGAAGATTGAGTTCATTGTTTCTATTGAACAAAGAATTACTATGTCAAGAGCATCAATTGTACTACTTTATTGAAATCGAATAAAACGTTTTCAATTTAATAATGTCCTATCAAAGTTTTTTCATTTTTATAATAAAAAAACTAATAAGAATATCAGACAAAAACTAAAATAAAAATACTCATAAATATTGAAATATTCGCGAAGCAACGGATTCAAAGCTGTACAAATGATTATTTAAATTTGGTTATAAAATCTTTTATAACATCAACTTCAAGAATTTTAAAATACTTTGAAATACCTTATAGGCAATTTTGTCTAAATTACGAGGAATGAATATTTTGCAGTTTTTATGAGAAATATTAGCGATGAAGATCCCCTAAAGAGAGACCGCACTCGACATTATCGCTACGTCGCTTATCACTTTTAAAAATTGATAGAATTTAGAGTGGAGACTTTTCGCTTTTCACAAAACCGCGTCTTCGTGAGAAATAGAGGAGCGCTCAAAAAGGTGATAAAACCAGATGGAACAAACTGCAGTATTTGCTTTAGAGATGTCGATCTGCTTTAAAGATGACTCAAGCAGTCACCAACCATATAATGAGATTCGAGTTGTTTCTGCATAAACGTGCTTTCCAGCTTTATGTACTACAATCGTGTAAATGGGAAGGAAAAATAGCGATAGCGATCACCGATTGATACAGCCATTATTCATTCTAATTAATATTCTCTCTCTCTCTCTCTCTCTCTCTCCCTCTCTCTCTCTCCCTCTCTCTATCGATCAATCCATCTATTTCTATAAGGTTTCCTCGCTCGCTTATGGCACGATGACTTGATATTTGATTATCAGACTCTTTTATAATATCTACATGTAAAGCTTCTGAAAATTTAGAATTAAATCAGATATACATTGTTGAATTTGTATTATCAACTATTATTTCTCGATGAAAATATTTTTATATAATGATATAATAAATAATTTACTAAGTTAACAATTGGTTCTTTAATTAATGTAAGCTTAATATTTAATTTTAATTAGGTATAATTAAAGCTGTTAAGGCTATATAAGATAAAGTATATAATATTAAATAGATAATGATGTTAAGTGATGTAATTTTATTTTAATTGCATCGAAACCTGCTTGATTATATCTTTAATGTTTACGACAAGTATATATTTGCAAAGAATGTGATATTTCTAAATAATATATCTTATTATTAAATATTCGATAGTATATTACTATTACTTAAAACTACTGTATATTCGTATGTGATGATTAATTAGTATAAACTACATGCTTCGATACTTACACAATTCAAAGAAAACTGTTATTTGATAAATTGTAATCAAATCTCATTGCTTAATAAGTTTGTCATATCTTATAATGCAATGTATTATTAGTTCTATTCGCTCGTCGGAAATGATATAAATAAATAAATACGCGCGCGCGCGCGCGCGCACACGCACAAACACATACAAAAAAAAATTATTATAGAATATATATATAGAATAAATTATTTATTATGTCCAATGAAAATTGTCAACGCGGTGGTAAAAAATATAAATTTGATGACATACTAATGAAACTGTAACGACATATGTTAAATTTATAACAATTAAACTTTATGTATTTGGAGCTCTAATTGTGCATGAAAAAATAAATAATAATAATAATGATAATCAATAAATAAATAAATAAATAAACCAACAAAATCAAAACAATAGCAAAAACAAAATAAATAGTAAGTCGGCTTAAGTTATACAACGCGTTTTCTAAAATATCTCCTCGAAAATATAAAATATATAGTATAAAGTTAAGCAAATGAATTATATTAAAGAATGTCGCGATGTGAAAACGATGTAGAAGCTGCATTGAAATTGAAACTCACCCAGCCAACGTCACCGTATTTTCACATACGAATTACGCATTTTGAAGAGTGACGAGGGTTGGTAAGACTTTCGTCATTTCCATCGTTTACGAGCATCGACTGCGTCAACATCCACGACTATCGAGCGACGAGCCTCCGGAGGTTCGTTTATCTTTGGCGATGGAAGGTGCTCGTTCACCGCCATCACCACCACTTGTTTGCATTTCATTCCTTCAGAGACATTTCTTTCTCACAAGTTCCGTTGGAGTAGAAGAGCAAAAGGGAGAAACCCCGACTGTTTTTACGAGGGCCAAAAGTATGTACTGCAAATACGGATAAAGTTTTAAATTTAAAAGCACATTAAAAATAAACGGTGATTTATGTAGCGCGAATATATATATATATATATATATATATATATATATATAATGACTGGTCGTCGGAATAATTATCATAATTAATTCAAATGGTAAACTCTCTTCTAATGATAAACTCTCGATATACAAATATTTTGCTATTTATTCCAATGTCGAATATTTGAGGCGATTTTTTAATAAAAAATTTCCAAAATATCAATATTTAAATTAATCTCTTCAACTTACAAATGATATTTATGAAGAAATTTATTCTAAATGTTATTATAATCAGGCGCTGATAGCACTCCCGATATCTACATGATGTTTTTTCACCTTTCATTATACTTGTCTTTTCTAATATAAATGATTGGTTACCCCTAAGACTATGGCTTTTTCTTAAATGTTTTTATATTTATCTTGCGCTTTCAGTCCCAATTGTCGAAAACAATTAATCATACTTGGCTTTCCTGTAAAATAAAAATCTCATCGTTCGAAATATCGTTTACGATAGCGTAAACTTTCACTGATCGAGTATCCGTAACAAATGCGCAAGCGCGCACGTGCCCACATATATATAGATTATCGTAAAAAATTCAAAATTCATTGCCTTACAATGGTAAACATAATAAAATAGTAAAATCTTGGAAAATTGTATGCGAATGTGAGTCGATGGTTTTTAGAAATTTTGCTGTCGTCAGACGATTAAGCGAATTGATTTGTCTGCATTAAAGTTTTGCGTCCGTGGATGCGATCCTTGACGACCCTTTCACGAAGTAAGACGCGATTCGTTTCAATAATCGCATAAATTTTGAATTTTTAATATTGAAAAATTGACCGTTCGTCCAATTATTATAATTCAATATCGGATTAATAATGGAGTTATACGGAAATGTTGGTTATTGAGTGGTTGCCCGCCGACTCCTTGTCTGCTTTAACGTTTAATGCCAACACGGAAGGCAGTCCAATGGTCCTTTCAAACATGAATTATGCATAGTATTATGCAATAATTATTACGTGTGCATGTGCATTAAACTTATTTATCGATCGATTTATTAAAATTTGTGAAATGGCTATTGGTTTTGAAATGCGAAGAAATGCGTCATAACTATTCGCGCGAATGGTAAAATGACGCCCTAATCCAACTGGATATGGAGATAATATTTGCTCCAAAGTAGTAACATTTTATTTATATTAGTAATATGTTGCTTATCAGTGATTTTGAGAGATTTATTATATAGGGTTTAAGCAGAATACGTAATATTTCTTTCGCGTGTGGGATAATTTATTTTATAGCTTATTTCATTCATTTTATTTTAAAACGCTCGTTCCAAGTATACAATTAGATCACCGGAATGTCTATAATTTTTCTAGTAATATTAAATATAAATGCTTTGTCATTTATTCAAAATCGACAAATTTCCGTAGAACCGAATCCCAATACTTTTCACCGAAACATAAAATTCTTAATCTGGCGATCGATTGCACAATATACTTTAAATAATGCTTATTACACTAACATTATTAATGGATTATGGAATACGAATTTTTTACATTATATTCAAATTGATTATTACATCGCAAGACTTTGTTATCATGATAAAATTTCCCCATCGAAATGGTTTTTGCAAAATACGTTGTTTATCCATTTGAGCACGTGGCATTGCATACGAATACTCGATAATTACTGCATTTACTGTACAAAACACAATTCAATTTGCGTAATTAAACGAAGTAATTTTTTCTTTTTATTATTGTTATTTATGTTTATTATTATTATTATTATTATTATTATTTTTTAGAACTGTAGACATATTGAGTGGTAATAACGGAATATCCGAATAGAATGATTATTGTAATAGGTAGTTTACAAAATTAAGGAAACTCATATTACGTTAGCTTCATGAAACTTATTCAGTCGCAATTCATTAATAGTTTGAATAAATATTTTTTTTTTCTTTTTTTTGTTTTAATATTTATTATGTGAATGCTTATCACCATCACAAAAGGTAAATATTATTTATTTAATGTAGAAGAAAATATATTATTTTCTTGAGATTTTAAAAGTGATGTCACTATTAGTCACGTACGAATAAATATTTATATTTAAAACATTTCCGGAATACCATTTTGAACAAAATCTCGAATGAGAAACTTCTCAAATTTATTATTCAACGTAAACGATGAATAATTATAAAACTCGGTATATTCGAAGAAAAAAAGTAATCGTATCATATTTTCAACTAGACGATTAATATAAATAAAGTTTTTCCGTTTTGTTTTGTTAATCTCTTTGTTATCATTAAGAATGCGAATACTTGTCAAAGTAGCGTCAAATGAGAAAAAAGAAAAAAGAAAAAAGAAAAAAGAAGACGTATGAGCATACGAATGGAAGTTTGGCTCTTATAGCATGGCAGTTACGATCATTCAACCAGAACAGAGTATTCGCCCATTTATAATTCTTTGACTCTGTGATTATATATGTTGACGCAGAATCGCGACATTGGAAACGATGGATTATAAAAGAAGAAAAGGGAAGAAAAAAAAAGGGATATATGAGAGAAGACACATTGATTTTCGAATTCGCCATGAATTCAATGCGATGCGGAAGTATCATGTATATCATATAAGTATAGAAAGAAGTCAGCCTTGTGTGTATATGTGTATGCGCGTGTATAAGAAAGAGAATAACGATTGAGAGAGAGAGAGAGAGTGCGTTTGCACGTAGAAAAGCGAGTAAACGAGTGAGAAAGGAACTCAATCCCGGAAAAAAAAAGTCGATGAAAGTGTAACATAATGAATCGCGTGACCGATAGAGAGATTATGCAAAAGGATTTTAACTAATCTTATGCAACTGACGTAAAACCTTACCTCACACAGACCTACAAATTTGCTTTTGTATGCGGATATATGTTTTTTCCATTCGTCTATGCATAAGGATAAGAAATTCGATTTACTTTCTCAATTAACCTGGAAACCTTCAATTTCATAGATAATGTTGGGCGAATTATATACAACATCTTATGCAATTCACCTTACTCCATACTAATGGTTGATTGTTTTTTTCAAACTACTAGATTTATATCAGTGTATCATTGTTTGTTACATTACTCTGTTAATGATAATGCATAATTGGAATTTATTGTTCCCCGGAAAAAATTTAAAAGTACCAAAATATCGAAGGTATAGTTTTATATGTGGACACTTTCTTCTTTAATAAGGAAAATTGGAAAGTAGATGGCGTTTCTGATGATTTCTTTCGTGAAATTTAAAGCTTGTGTACAAATATCCATTTAATTTTATATTTAATATTAATAAATTTCTAAAAGTATAATATTAAACTCTTATAATTGCCAAATATATTCATTTAAATTTGAAGTTATAGAAATCGAAAGACGCAACGATGTTTTCAAAACTATTGTGAAAATTTTCTATGGAAATGTTAATTTTAGCTTTCTCATTAAAATCTATTATTTTAACATTGAAATTTAAATACGATAAAGATTGTTCTAAACAACATGAGTATATTTATAATTTATTAAATTTATTATAAATATCAATTAAATTTCAATAAGTGCAACCTAATTTTCAAAACCAAATTGTAGAAAAAAAAAGCCTAATGTAAGGCTACGATTAGTATTTTGGAATTTTATCAATTATTATAATATTAAATATTTAAGGAATTCATAAAATTGATATAATGAGTCAGAAGTAATATAAGTAAATAAGAAAAGTATTTGTATCGTAATAAAATATCACATTGACCAAATTAAAATAAAATAAAGAAAGTTAAATGAAATTTTGAATCTTTTATTGTTATTATTATTATTATTATTATTATTATTATTATTATTGTTGTTGTTGTTTTTGTCAAACATGCTATTCTCATGATTTCATATAAATTACAAGTACGAAAATCTAATTAGTTATATATATAATTTCTCATTGAATTTATAAAATTTAAAAAGTTACAATTTAATTGTACATTATATTTTGCCAGAATAATTACAGTCTAATTTAATGTTCAGAGTGAGCATTAATTTTTTTTAGCACTGCCATATAATTCTTTCTCTTATTATCAAGCCAATTCGATATTTATATCTTCAGTATTTATATAATTTTTTTATTATGTTTAAGGTACCATAAAATAATATATAATAAAGGAATTAACACTTAATGTTATAAAAGTAATATCTACTATTTTTTCTTCTCAATCTAATAAAAGTTCGTAAATTTAATTTTATAATCTCCGTTAACAGATTCCATAACGCATATCAGCTTTATCATTTTTGTATAAAGAAAAACACCGTTTATTTGCATATCACACTTATTTATGTTTAGTTAAATGATTAAAATCTGAAAAAACATCTGCTATAATCTATTTAAAATTCACGCTATGTAGTTGAATAATAAAAATTTAAGCTGACAAAACTGTAATTCTAGGAAAAATAGTAATCGAAAGAATTTAAATCAAAATCTGGAATTAATAACTCGAATATTCGATAAAAACCAAATTTACGTTCCACGTACCTATTGAATTGAAAATTTATGATTCGTATTAATTCAACAAGATGAAAACAATGACATTGATGAATTTTTAAACAATATACTTTGCAACTTGATAAAGTTACGTATCACTAACGAATTGCTCGTTCGTCAATACCGGAAAGTTCATGTTTATATGTAAAAACATTTTCCGAAGAAATTAAGAAAATGAAGATGACTTACGATATTTCAATGTTATGAGAATACAAAATCAGTATATAAAATTTAAATATATTGCTCCTAAAAAAAAAAAAATGTATGCTTTCCTTGACGATTTACCATCAATCTTTTATCGTTTTATTTAATTTTTCGAATTTTAATAATAATAATTTTTAGATCAATATTGCCTATGATTTCCGTAATAAATTCAAAAAATGAATAATTTTCAAAGTATTGTAATCAAAAAAAAATTTTCTTCGTACGGTTATCGAAAAAACGTTTTATATTTGGACTGAAAGTACGTTGGTTTAAAAATTTATCACAAAATGGTCAACCATAGATCATTTATTAACAATTATTTTATTAATAATCAAAAATCTGCTTTGTGTTGAAATGTTTCTACAACAAAATCATTCAATATATATATATATATTTGTTTTTATTTTTTGATACTTTTCAGTGTTTCTTTTTATAGAAGTTATTTTTTTTTATTGAAAATGATTTTAACAATTTAGGAAAAATAATTTAAAAAAATACCTGTCTATTCACAAGTCCTCTAGTATTAATAAATAATTTTAATTATTAATATAAATATTTTAATATATTATAGGTTGTTTAAAAATTTCTTTACAATTATATAAACAATAAATTACATTGATAAAGCGATTGATGATGCGCATTAGCAATTGATGAATGATAATATACAAAGATTTATTAATTTTTAAATGATTTTTATTTAAAAATTATGTTTTGAACGATAATTTAACAGTTTATAATATGTTTGGTCTATGAGGAAATAAAATATAAATTCTGCAGAAATCTTGTAATTAAAATAGATCATAATTCAGTCATAGATTTGAATATTTTTTAAGGTAAAAAAAGAAAAATACGAGAAAAGTAATGTTTTGGAAAGTTTTCTTGCTTAGCTCTATATGTATAGGTAATTCAATACTTGGAATCGTATGATTTTGTCAAACTTATATGAAGAGTTTGTATATATTGATAAAGTTCAGGTTACAAACGTTCATCGAATAAATAAGTTTGAAGTATCAGATTCAGTATCATTTGAAATATCATTCGATATTCACAATTTTACACATTTGATAGAGACTCGGACTGGCTTATCTTATGATAAAAGCTAATAAATTATAAAATTGTTTAATTCAAAATATTAGCCGAAATTGTGCACAACAGTGTTGTGGTTGAATACAAAATATCACAAATGAATTTCATATGATGAGAAAATCATATTTGTGTGAGAAAATTCGAATTACCGATTTTGTACTCACTCTATTTAATTAAACTACATAAGCCACCTAATGTTTTCGTATTAAACGTTTTACTAATATTATCATAATTTATAATGTATATCTTTAAAGCAAAAAATAAAATATTATCATAATAAAATCGTAAAATAAGCGCATAAAATTAATTTTCTACTACGCGTTCACTCAAGTTCACTCACTGGTTGTCAACTCCGATAGTTTTCACGGACAAGTTTTTTCCGCAAGTAAATACTCGATAATGTAGGCCAAAAGCCACTGCATAACTATACAAATAATAACGACAATGCATTTTTCACTCGTAGCATACTTTAGGATTTAGCGTTCATTTCAGCGAGAAAAGTTGCGATGGGGTAGGGGAGGATTGGACAACGACAGTTGCGCAATCCAACGGTTTACCAATGCCAGTTTACCAATTTTACTTGCCTATATGAATATGGGCACATCAATATTAAATGATGACATAGTCTGTGTATACTTATCTTAAATACGTCTATTTTAATTATAATGCACGTTTAAGGCGAGCCAATTTAAAATTAAAACGATCGCTCAATGTTAAAGCATTAAAGAAAGTTGCGGGTGTAATTGGAACTTTAATAAGAAGTTTTTCTACAAAGGTCTTTTAATACTATACTTGCGATAATTTAATATTAACTAAAATACTCAATGATACAATGCACTTTTACATAATTTCATAAATTATTCAAAACTTATTTCTTATTCTGTGCAAATTATACATAATAATTATAAGATTATAAGAATTTTATTAAGAAAATTAATATCTTGTCTTTGATGGTTTTTTTTTTTGTTTATTTTTTGTTCTTTGTCTAATTCAATGAATTTTATTTGATTCTTCTCTAATTGTACTTTGAGTTCTTATAGCCTTATTAAAATAATAAATATTCATTTTTGTTCCGTATAAAATGAATAGCGAATATTTATGCTTTAGTATTGCTTTTTTACCGATATACATTAAATTATTTACATATTCTTCTTTGATTTCACGAAAATTACATTCCTGCAAAATAAAAGATTAAATAATATCTAGGATTAATCTTATTTATCGACTATTTTATATACAGTATAATTATTCCTAACTATTTCGTAAGATTAAATAGATCTTTATCCATGTAGTGAATTTTGATTTTTTTTAATATTTGAAACGCAACGACTGTTTATAATAAAACACATACATATTTTGTTTCTATATTTTAAATCACTTTTTTCTTTCGTAGATATAAATAAATTGAAAATTTATAATTATATGAATTTGACACTCTGCTATTTAACGTGGAATGACCTGTATTTACAGCAATTTTCATGAACACAATTTGGCGAACATAATAATTAATTATATAAATTAAATTGTATTAAGTTTAATTTTACACTATAAATTTTTAATTATAAAATTTTTATCTAATTTATTTATATATCTAATTGTTAATTACACATAATTTAATTATATAAAGATTTAATTATATTATATCGTCTAGTATATAGTAATTTTACATTAAGATATTAATGATATATTTAATTAATCGCTATATTTAATGTAGAAATAAGTTCATAAACTTTCAGTGATATCAATCCAAGTACTAATTCGAAACTTAATTTTATACTTTTACAATATAGTATTATAAACAGCTGTCAATGATGGAAATTCAATTTTTATATTACTCGGAAACGTAGAATAATGAAACTTTTATTAAAAAAGATTTGTAAACTATGCTCTGTTTGAAGGACTGAAAAATAATTTTTAAATAAAATTTATAATTTCGAACCTAAACATTTTTTATTGCGTTCGCCATCGATCAGTAAAGCGCGAAAACATAATAATTCAATATTATTCGTACAATAATTGCTTGCTTATATTATCTTAATAAATACAATTCAATGCATTTTTAGTAATATATGTTTTGAAATTCAATTTGTATTTACTACATATCTTCCAAATAATTCAGCAGCATTTTGGACTTAAGAGTCGGCAAGAATAAAGAAAAAGGTTCATTGTGTTTAGTAAAGAACTTTTAAAGTATAGAATAAATCATTTTCATGGCTAGTCATAAACAAAAATGCAAAACTAACTTCCCTGGAATACCAAAATTTTTAACAAATCATGTAATTTATGCCATGATTGCACATGTAATTACTAGTGAAGCTAGTTGAAATATTCTTTATTTAGAAATAAAATTTGTAAAAGATGTAAGGAGATTTTTCACGAATAGTTATATGTGAATGTCTCTCTTACAATATTCTGATGTAAAACCAATGCATTCTGACTTCTTAACTATATAAAGGCTCAATGTAATTTTGACATTGTTGAACTATGAATAGAATAATAATGTTATGGAATATATTTTTCAGTCCCATTGTAATTAGCATAAAATTCAGCTTTAATAATTTAAAGTGATCAGAATGAAGACAGTAGGCCTTGAAGAAGAAGAAGAATAAGAAGAAGAAACATTGAAGGAAGATAAATTTTTTAAAAATATTTTTCATAAATTAATAAGATAATTATAATTTCTATAAGTTTTAATTTATCGATACAAAAATTATGAAGTAAAGCAGACTCTTAAGTTGCGTGAATTCAATGGACAATTAATTTATTGTTCTATATTATTTTATTAAAAAATAACTTTGATGTTAAATGAATGTTATCGCAAATTAATGCGGATTAAACATTTTTTTAAATTTCGTGCCAATACTATTCATAAATAAGTTGTACTCAAATAATTTTTAGTGGAAATAAATTCGTCTTATTAAAAGTATAATTTAATAATTTAAGGACAAATTATGAAAACAATATTAAACCCAATTATATTTAAAAAAATATATACAAATTAATTAATAAAAATATATTTATATGTATTTTTTATGTAAAATATTTTTGTTATGTAAAAAATATTAATCCAACGAAAGATAAACAATGGTAATATAATTTATGATTAAAAAAAAAAATCTATAATCAATGCTAAATGCGGTATTAAATAAATAAATTTTTTTTCATCCTTGATTAATACGTATTAACAATTTTTATGAATTTTACAATTAATTTTCCATTTCCATATCAATTTGTTTCAAACCGCGCATATTTATAAATCTTATTATTCTGTAAAATTTGGTGCAATCATATATGTATATATATATATATATATATATATATATATATTGAATTACAAATAATGAATTTTAATTTATTTAATATTTTAATATAATAATTTTGAAACTTACTTAGCTTATACATTATCTAAATATATAATATTAAGAGTTGATGTGACATGTATTTAACGCAGTATAGTTTCATCTCAATCTAGTATAAATTTATTAATTTAAATGAGAAAGATTTAAATAAATTATTAATTAAAAAATAATGGATAAAATTTAATTCAAATTCAAATTCATTCAAATTCAAATAAATACTTAGTTGGGCAGTGGCTACATGATCCTATGCGGTAAAATAGCTAACAAATTTCTATAAAACATGTACAGTTATCGAAGAATCGCCAACTCATGCATATCTTTCGCAAAACCGAAAACCCAAAATTTACAGAAGCGACGCTGTTATTTTCTCTACATCATGATTAGTTTAAAACAAATCACATATAAGCCCAATAATAGCAAATTATGTATAATTATGATTAACAATATATTAAGCTAATTAAAAACTTAAATTTTCTTAAATAAAATAGACATATTTCATAATCGTAAAATGTATGTACATAAATTGTTTGAAATAATTTTCTTGTATTCGTTTATAATAAAAAAAATAATGAATGTATAAAAAATTTCCTTATAGAGTAATCTTATATTATTATAAAAATGTCATTCTTAATTGAATTAAACATAAGAAATCTGTTTTTTTTTTCACAATATAAATTCAACTTTAAAATGAATGAAAATATGTATTATCAATAATAGAAATAACGAATGTTTGTAAAACTATTTTACCTGTGAGAAAGTGTTTTATTATTGCAAAACCTTGAAACTATAATAATATCAGTTATATATATATATATATATATATATATATATATATATATATATGTATAAGTATTGCAATTTTTTAAATAATAATTTAGAATTAAGTATGGAAATTAATAAAAAAAGAAGAAGAAAAATGTAAGATTATATAAAATTGATAATTATGATATTAATAAATGACTTTTTGAGATAATACAATGTAAGTCAACAAGAATAAGTAATAACATTTATTTGCTTAAGACATTAAGATATTTAATAATATTGTGGAAATTGTGTGACGATTAATACATACATAAGCAGAAATTAATATAATTTGAATCTAATGCGTGTTTATTTAGTCGACTATGAACATTTGTTCGAGTGAAGATAAATAAAATAAATATTGTAAAAATAAGCTTTTAACTCACAATGTATTCTACATTCATTTCAAGTAAAAATGCAAATAGCAAATAAATCTTTAAGATTCTTTATAATGTGCTCGTTAGTTAAATATATTCTTTTATCTTGATAAGAATTTTTGAAGCGAGAACAATCTTTCACAAAACTATGCTTTATTTTGTAAAACTTTTTATGAATTATTATAATTGTCTATAAATTGCTAATTATTCGAAAATTCTAATTATAGCAACTTTGAATTTTAAATTGAATTAAATGTACTCACTCATTATTATGAAAAAAATGAATGAATTTATCGAAGAATGATTAGTATTCTTCATAATTATCGAGAAGATTGAAAGGAAATTTATAACAGATTATTTTGATCTATTGATCCAGTATTATCGTGTAATAAAAAATTATTAAGTTTAAACGACTATAAAATATATTTTTATTGCAAATGTAAATGTAATATAAGTGATGTGTATGTTCAAAAAGTTCATACTTTTGGAATAAACTTATTTAGAAAAAAAAATATTTATCGCCAGTTTCATAAAGTTGGTCTATCGTTCAAAATCGACCAGCCGACATTTAAGTAATATTAAAAATAATTTACAAGTATGCCATAATTCATATCAATCTGTCATTGTTGAACGTGACCGGCATTAGGATTAAACGATATTATGATTAGAATCTAAAAGAATGTAATACTAAGAATGAAAGAACACGATGATAAGAACAACTTGATGAAAAATCTGAAGAAAAAAATTGGTTGAATATATTTACGATACGAAAGGGTCTTTGAATATTAAAAAATAAGTGTGAATGGATGCTTGGCTATAGTAAGGCTTTCATTGATGATGTCCTTGAACATTAGTTACATTTCGACAGTATTATCGATAATTCGATCAAAAAGAAGGAAGGCACGGAAGTAAGGGCCGGGTGCTCGACCGGTCCCAAGGACCTTGAACAGTTCGATTCAGGACAACTTTCTCACGGCTCCGTGACAAGCCGCTCGAGCAAAAGAACGACTATGGAAGATCAGCGGGTCTTTTAACGTCAGGAATTCTGACGAAAGAGTCAAAAAGCTGGAGAGATGTTGGTGACCTCTCTATGAGAGTCCGCCGCCAGTCGTACGAACTCGTTCCCTTACGGATCGCTACCGTCGCTGCCCCGCGCGATCTTTCCTCACGGAGAACGAACACGAGTTCGGCCAAGAAGGAGAAAGGGAACGATCGGCCATCTAACTAAGATCCTCGGTGTTTTCTGTTTTCACCGATCTCCTTCCCCCCGCCCCGCCGCCGCCCAATCGCCCTCTCGTCGTGACCCCCCCACCCCCCCCCCCCCCCC
>NW_011948415.1:14481206-14484194 GCF_000503995.2 Ceratosolen solmsi marchali
CCAACGGCGTAGCGCACCCCTTCCCCCCACCTGGTGCGCAGCTCGCCTCTGCAACGGAGCGCTGCTCGTCACAAACTTGAGCCGGGCCGCACTTTGTCTCCGACTTCGCTCGACTTCGGCTGACGATCGAACGCTCTCCTCCCCCATCATCCTCCAACTCTGTTCTACGATCGCGGGTCGACCCGCCGCCCCGAGTAATGACCGTGACGTGGTCGGCGCCCGGGGCCATCACCAGCATCAGCATTACCAGGAACAGCCGCAATAGCACGAGCGCTGCTAAGCCAAAGAGGACAGCGAGCGTTGCGATGAGCCCGAACCCAAGCGGCTGAAAGATACTCATTGGGCCCGACATCCTACCCGACACGCGACCATGAGGAACAAGGGCCTGCCCGCGATTATCCTTCTGCTGGCGGCCGGGTGCGCCGCCGGCGACGGGGAGGCTTCCGCGAGGCTCGGTGCGATCGTCCCCTCGGAGCCCCAGCAGCAGTTCGAGGAGGCCGCGAGCCTCGGGTCCAGTCTCGCCAACTGGACCGGCCTTCACGAGACCCTCGACTTTTTCAACCCGAGGAACCTCGCGCGCAACTGGAGCCCGCTCCTGGTGCAGACCCTCGGCGACGAGTGCGCACGCGACGTCGCGCGCTACCTCAACGGCCTGAGGAGGCAGGAGCTCTGGGCCATTAAGAGTAAGTCCCATTCTTTATAAATTGGCTTTTGCTGGCGGCTACGCCTCGAGGAAGCTTCGTTGCTTCCTGAGCGCGGTTGGCGAGGGTGTTAGGAGTGCGAGGTGCGCGGCAACGAGGTGACACCTCGTTATATAATAATCAGAGGCCCCTTATACCGTTAGGTTACCGAGGTCCTTTTGTAAATGCGGTCGCCAACCGCAGCCAACGGCGAATCGTTTCACCGTGGAGCCGAATTCGAGAACATCATCACTCCGCGATTTGATAATGACACGCCTCAATCCTTTATTAATAACCTTTCATAATGTCCCGGCAATAAATAAGTATAAAATAAAATGCCGGACAAAATTTTATTATATATACAATATATGCAGTATGAATAGTAATTCCAATTGTTATTACAATGAGATTTATAGTATCTCTATGTAAGGTGTATTGCCATCTCCTTTGTCTATTGGTTAAATAAACATTCGAGATAATGATTGCAATCATCAATTATTCGTCGTATTTTATTAAAAAAATTTTGATAGATTAACAATATAGGCGTTCAAGGGGAAAAATAGTTTGTTAATGACGAACATATGATGGCGATTTTTTAAGCTGACGGATGAAAATTCAGCATTTTGTAGGGCTCAAATTACTTAACAATTTGTATATAACAAATTAGCCTCTCAGTACAAAAGTACAATTATCTTATTGTATATATTTTATTTGTTAGCATTGTTAAAGCTATACTTTACCAATGATTGATTTAGGCAATTTAGAGAAGGTAAATTAAAAAAGAAAAAGAAAAAAAAAATCGCTTATTAAATAATTCTTTATTCTAATATCATTGCGAAGAATAATTAATTTCAGAGAAAGTTTTATCGTTTTTTCTTTTCTTTTATTTTTATGTTAAAGTTCTCTCATAAATAAAGTAAAAGTTAAATTATTATTAGAGAAATTGTTTAATTGAATTTTGTTTCCATTATATGGTAATGCCAAGTAATATTTCACTTGAATTACTTTTAAATGTCTGCTCGTTAATTATGCAGTTTGATAATAATAGCCGAGAGTATTTACAAATCAAGTATGAATTTAGAATATAAGATGTGTGCTTAAAGTCAAGTGAAAGCTAAAACTCTCCATAAACTTACAATTAATATATAATATTCGAGACTTAACAGTGTCCTTAACAAATATTATAAAATTATTCACTTGAAGCATCTCAATCTACGAATATTAATAATCAACCAAATCTCTCTCTCTCTCTCTCTCTCTTCTCAAATATTGAATGCTCGCAAAAATTTATGAATTATCCGCAGTGTCGCTTCTCTTCTCCCGAGTCATCATAAATCGGCTCACCTTCATAAAAAAAAAAAAAAAAAAAAAAATCATGGCAATAGAAAGCGAACGTGAACCGAGCGAATTTCGATTATTCGGCGTAAAAAGCCACTATTATCCATTCTATCGGCAAACTATATTAAATTTCTTATAACTGAACATTTCAGCCACCACGTGTCAATTATATATTATCCTGGGATGCTTCGTCACTGAGATGAAATTGAAAAATCCTCATTGCATTAGTTGACCGACAAATTGTATCGGTCGGCACTGCAAGCGTTAACTCAATATCTGTCTTTATCTCTTTTACATTCTCATTGAAAATACCTGATACATGTTTTTATTATTCCATCAATACTTCCTTACGTACTCTCTCTCTCTCTCTCTCTCTCTCTCTCTCTCTCTCTCTCTCTACGATCATATAAAATAAATAGATCAGACTGTAGTTAACAATAAGTGTATTTTATCGAAATTTGTCATTCGTTGAAAGAAGAAAAAGATAGAGGCAAAAGAAACTTAAATTACACGATTAAAACAATAATTATCGTCCTTATCTCGCCTTTATCAAATAATTTTCAATCGTTATATTATAAGATTGCAATGCGCTTTAATTATATTAAATTAATCCTTGGATTATTATAGACTGAAAGTGAAACTTTATCGAATCGTTCGTATTTAAAGAAGCACGAATAAACACAGAATTTCTATACTTTCTCCAAAGATTCATTATAATAAGAATTTTTTATGGATTTTAATCAAGAGAGAGAGAGAGATAGAGAGATAGAGGGGGAGAGAGAGAGAGAGAGAGAGAGAGAGAGAGACGTCGCTTAACAATAGCTTCTTAATCTAATTAATATGCAATGGTATTATCGTGCTTAAATCTTAAGCTTAGGATGCGAAGAGGAAAGTCGATTTTTGTTTATCTATTCGCGTCGTAGACTAATCATCCAAGCGACACAGTTGGAAAATTATACAACGACCAAAG
>NW_011948415.1:14484258-14492061 GCF_000503995.2 Ceratosolen solmsi marchali
AACCAAAAAAAACGCCGGGGGGGGGGGGGGGGGGTAAGCGAGACCACACGCAAGCCAAATGCAACGTTTTTTACGTAAAGGCAAACGTCACGACTTCTTACATTAAGGAAATGTAATAGTAATTACCGCATAGGTCAGTCATTAAAGAATGAAATTGCCCCCCCCCCCCCCTCACTCTCTCTCTCTCTCTCTCTCTCTCTGCACGCCGAATCATTTCGGCAAAACGAAGATGTCGAGATTGAGGGAAAATGCACTTTCGATCGACCGACGCAGCGTTACTGTTTTCATATTTGATTGTCGGACAATTTCTTTCTGCGAATCCCGGCTATTCCGTCAATGAGAATGCACCTTCGAGGCTTTTGCATTATCAGCCAAGGAATAATCCGGGGATGATCGACGACAGGTCATTGTTTGCACTATTTTCAGCTGGCGATGAATTTATCGCAGATTGACAAAAATTTACGTGCAAGGCGAGCGGCGATTTCGTAAGCAGGAATTAATTATAATAATTTTCACTCTCATTAACGGCCATTGACGCATTTTCTAGCGGCATTTTTTTCTTTCTTTTTTTTTTTTTTTTAGTTGAAAAGCAAAGTCATTTTATTACAAGCTTTTGTTTTTTTTTTAGCAATCATGCAGATAATTGTCGACCATCATAATAATATTGGATCTTTAAACTAAACTGAATAAATTCTACGTATTCCACATTATCCATGCATATGTTTGTTTTTTCTTTTTCTTCTTGTATTGTTCTTTTCAGTTTTATGTTTATTATAATACATCTAGATTATTAAGGGGCTTTGTAATTTGTAATTTACATCGAATTACGAGATCGTTCAACTACAATTACTCGTTAATAAAGATTCAATTAATTTTCGTGGAGGAAAGAAAACAAAAAACAAAGATCAACGGGAATTTTTTACAAAATTGAAAAAAAAAAGGATTTTCAATTAAAAAGTACGTATAATTAATTAATTGTACGCAAAATATATGTATCTATTAATTTTTCGATAATCACGTCGTCGTTTCCTTTCAATGCCCAAACTTCGGAAATACCTAAACCTTTGCGCGGCTATGCGTAGGCACAAAAGATTAATCGCCGTAAAATACGAAATGCTTATTGTTCTTGATTTTTTATGATATATAACGTAAAGTGTCTTAGTGCCCGTATAAAAATATTCGATAGATTTCATTTTGTTTCTTTTGGGCGGACAAACACGTGTTGCCGACACGACATTTATATATATATATATATATATACATATGTACAGCTTGGGTATTGGAATCGGGTCCCTCGCTTCTGCAATTGCTGTCAGGCGTACTTTCATCGACTTACTTTCACTTTTTAGCAACAACATGCATACGCGTATCTTCACCGTTTAACAAACGAGTTTTCCTTTTAACGTTAAATTGTCAAAAAATGGGCGAAAATAAAGGAAAAGAAGAAGAAGAAGAAGAAGAAGAAGAAGAAGAAGAAGAAGAAGAAGAAGAAGAAGAAGAAGAAGAAGAAGAAGAAGAAGAAGAAGAAGAAGAAGAAGAAGAAGAAGAAGAAGAAGAAGAAGAAGAAGAAGAAGAAGAAGAAGAAGAAGAAGAAGAAGAAGAAGAAGAAGAAGAAGAAGAAGAAGAAGAAGAAGTAGAGAAAAATAAGAAAAACAGTGTTTTGTACATAAGCCGAGGCTTATATTGTAAAAATTATAGATCAATTAGAAATCTTATGTTACGCGGTGGTGCCTGTAGAAAATTAATTTTCATTTAATACGTGTTTTATGGTTGATAGAGATAAAAATCTGTACTTGTAAATTGTTGCGCTAAGTATTTTAAAGAGGTGATAAAGAGACTTTCATAAAAAAAAAATTTCCATTAGTTGAAAGTCGTTCCTTTTGTGTTGTTGTCTGTGTTTCTCTGTGTTTCTCTCTCTCTCTCTCTCTCTCTCTCTCTCTCTCTCTCTCTCTGTGCGTGCGTGCGTGTGTGTGTGTTGAATTTTCAAATGAATTTAAAAAGTTGCTTAGAGAAAATATAAATCTGATCGGACAGACATTCCCAATAAATACATCGTTGCATTTAAACTAAAGATTTTTGTCTTTATTTTCTTAACTCGATTAGTCCTTATATTTATCACGATGTATTTCCTAAAGTAGATGAAGGATCGTTTATCAATTTATCCGACACAAATAAGCACATGTAATCGTACATGTAATTGTATTCAATAATATCGACGACATTTATTATTTTCTTCCATTTAACAAGTTCAGTTGGCACATTAAAATGATCAAATTTTTTAACGACAATCTATATTGTCATTAAAAACGCTGTATATGGACACGCGTGTTTCGTTGTGTCGAGGAGGCGGTGAGACGGAAAGCAAAAAAACATGGTGGTACAATTGAATTACAGAGCTATTTAAAAGTAAAAGTTTTATTAAGTAATTATTATTTATTAGGCGCCTCGATAGCGACCTATTCGTGATAATCGTAAATATTTATAAAATCGCCCAGTGGAAGCGAACAACATTATATTATAAATAACTTTTTTGCCTTAATGATTATGAAAATTGTTAAAACTTTTGAATATTGAATGTTCTTGGGCCCTTACTCGTACATCAATTGTAGCGCCGCATTTAAGCGATACGACGAGTCTAATGTCAACATAGATCTTTCATTTAAATAAAATTTATCATCGCTTTACCAATACTTTAAGCGCTCGTCCTATGCCGTAATAAGAATGTGATATAACTAACGATCAACGTAATATCCGTAATAGTTGCTTAAATCAGTCCTATGTTGTTATTATGTAGTTCGCTCTTATTTCGCGCATAAATATTTACGATTTTCATTCGGCCTTACGCAACGAAAAATCGTTATGTAAATTAATATTATAATCATAATATCTCTAATTTTAGTAGATTTTTCGTGAATAATGTCGTGTTCGACGGGAATTAAAAATAAATAGGTAAAATAATTTACTATGTAAATGTGTGTTATATCATTGGAGGTGCATAAGAGCGAATCGGTGGACGGAATATGAATTGCCGGTGTACTTGCGTTTCGCGAGCTCCATTCGGCCTTTCGCTTTTCGGAAAAGCGCTGGCGCAGGAAACTCGTTCGGCAGCGGAGCAAGTTCTAGTGCAAGCAAACAGAAAACAGCACGCGTAAAAAATGCAAAATAATAAGCTTCTCTTACTTCCTTCCGTTATTTTATTTATTTTATATCTGCCGTCCTTGGTGTTCCCTCCTCGAGTGCCACTACGAGGATATTTTTCTTTTCGACTTTCTTGTTCGAGAAACGCTGTTTTATTATGATATCGAATACGCGGATCGGCATTACAGTATTTTATTACTTAAACAATAAGCCCTAGAATAGAATCGCTAAATTTTAGAATCGCTCATTGTTCAAGTGAAAGTGTGCGTGAATACGTGAACGGGCTACAATTTTGGCGACAATTAGGCGATTATTATTGGGCGAGTGATCGATATTAAATGGCATTTTAATTTATTAAGATAATATCTTTCGCCGCTATAATCTTTGATAATCCCTTCGGCATTAACCAAAATGTGAATAAAAATTGGGAGCAACATTTAAAAAAAAAAAAAAAAAAAAACGACAAATGATAATAGTAAGAAAATCCGCGTCCGTCCATATTTCGTACGAATGATTTTATTAAGCGATTTAATATTATTTTACAATAAAAAGAAAAAAAAGAAACGAGAAAAAAGAGAAAAAATAAAAAATAATAAAAAAAATAAAGCACTTGACCAATTTTAATTCAAATGTAACTCTAAAGCATCCCGCTACGTATGTATTAAACAAGATTGTCATAATTGTAGAATGTAATAGAATCTTTTTCCACATTATTGCAATGTAATAGCTACTCCATATCGTCATATACTTTCAATCACTTATACTCGTCTCTCAATTGTTTTGAAACTTTCGTATGTAATAAAGCTGCCTGAAGAAATGCTCGTGTCCTCGGTGAACAAGTATGAGAAAATATTTTAAAAACTAATAATCAAATTCTTTTCCTTACAAATTTTAACGACTACATACAAAAAGTCATGCGATATAAAACAAAATTTTCATTATACCGTAGGATCCGATAAAAAGTGGCTTTGTACAATTTTTCATATTCTGAATATAAATTTAATAGTACAATCAATGATCGAGTCGCTATTTTCTGCAGAGAATTCAGTGAAAAAAGAAGAAAAAAAAAACAACAACAACAACAAAAATCAGCAATTTTTATTAGTAGGCAGAAAGATCATTCAAGATGATCAAGTAAATGAAGTAGAGGGAATGCATTGCCTAATCATCTAAGCGTAACAACCAATAGTCGAATACATATATTCAAAAGTAGTTAAAGCGCCCGTAGTCACAAAGTCGGAAAGTGATAATCACAACGATTGTCCTTAATTTTTTTTTTATCCTGTTTCTATAACTTTCAACAAGTTTTCAACATGAGTACCAATAACAAAATACCTCAACCCTTGATATTTAATATACGAGACGAAATTCATCTATTGTGCTTTAAAACCTAAGTGACTTGCATTGAAAACCTTTAATTGCTTACGCGTAGCTTTGGCAGAAAATTTCAAGACTTGCAAAATTTTTATACGCGTAACATCTAAACGAAGCTAGCGGACTCGCTAATAAGCTAATACGCAACATTATTCACACTTTATGAAAAATAAAAGTATTACTTGCATAAAATAATAAGAGAAACAATCATGTAACAACGTGTTTGCAAAAAAAAAAAAAAAAAAAAAAAAAAAAAAAAAAAAAAAAAAAAAAGAAAGAAGAAGAAAAAAACATACATTTTCTTTAATGCGGTTATTCAAAATTGATTGCCTTAAGATAAACAACGAAATTTTCTTCGTCGCATTTATCAATCAATGGGATCAATAATGTTTATCAATATTTTTCAAAGGCTTTATACGCTCACAGCCAACCAAGCTACGCATTGAAGCAAATGATACCTTAGGCTCAACATTGCATTTCAACATTTATCGCGAAGACGACGCCATGCGTATAGCGGCGGTTGCTGTTCCATTGCCGTGCCTGCGAGATTCAAGCACTCGAAAACTTGGAAATTCTACTGGAATATTCATTCGTAGGAGTTTGCGGTTTATCGAGAGTGAATAATCCAATCCGGAGGTAGGCCGAGTACGTGCCACGGGGAGCGTACGCCAATTTCTCGTGAGGAAAAGCCGTGCGGTCCGGATGAGACAGTGCCGAGGCTGGTCCCGAGAGAGGCCGTGAAAGTTTCTCGGCGGCTCGTCCTCTGGCGTACAAAATGAAAGGTTCTCCTAAAAACCGTGGGCAAACGTACACCGTACACTTTCGCTCCATCGATCGGAGGTGGCCTCGCTTATTAGCACGCACGAGCCAAGCATCTCTCTCTCTCTCTCTCTCTCTCTCTCTCTCTCTCTCGGCGCATATGTCGGCGAACGCCTTCCTACCCCCACTTGCCACGATTTTCCTTCTCGTGTATTAACCTTGACACGGATTTTTAATTCAACGCGAGAGTAAACGACACCGCGCGGATCTTGGTGCGGAAGTGCCAACGAGAGCCCAGCCGGATGTGTCGACTTCGTAATGTAATGCTTTGGGCAATGCACGATTTGACGACCCGCGTTTACCGTTATCTTTGCCAATGCCAAGCGCACCGACTTTTCCCGCTCATTCACTTTGTCGTATTATTATTATTATTATTATTATTATTATTATTATTATTATTATTATTATTATTATTGTCGTTGTTATTATTATTGATGCGGCAATTAGGATTTCTCTTTTATTAAGAAGCGCATTATTTTAGCATCGAGCGAGGAAGCAATTTTTATTTCGAGGAATTTCCTTTCGGACGAGCGGAATTTCTGCAGACGCGCGCGCGCGCTCACACACGCGCTCGCGCTTTCAAAAAAGTTTCTCTTACAGGGAAAGGATACTCTTGCGTTAAAATTATTTGTCCACTCGGAGCTTCGGTACTGAAAATTATATGATATCGAGAGAGGAAACGAAACGAGCCAATCTCTGCACAATAGAAGATTAATATTGTGTAATTGTGCATTAAATTATTACACACTCACACTAACGACAATAATAATCGATCATTTAAATAATCAATCGATAGTTAGTCATTAGCATTAAATCGTGAATTACAATCTTCAAATTATCGGCAAAATTTTCTATTCTAAATCAAATTCAACCGATCGAATATTCAAACACTTATTTAGCAATATTCAATTAACACATTCGTAATAATAATCTTAATAATAATAATTCAACGGAGTTCCCTAATCTCTGCATCTATTACACTTATTAATATTTTGCCGTCAGAGCATTAAATCATAATACACGTGCTTTACTCGGCAAATTATGTTTTTCGTATATAATTATTTTGACGAGCAACGTTTTGCCTCTCCAAGGAAAACAATTCGCCGTACAATTAACGTGGCGCGGAGGTCGGCGAGAGAGGGGGGGGGGGGGGGCAACAAAAAAAAACAAATCAAAACAAAAAAACAAAAGGAAAAATAAAATAAAATGCGAAAACCCATCGTTTTATCGCCACGGAGTTAAAGAATAATGGACGACTGGGAGGCAAAAATTTCTCAAAAAGTACTCGCAAATTCCTACGCTCGCAACAGACTAGAGCAGCCTCCCAGCAATAACGTAAGCGCATACAGACACGAAGCAAAAGAAAAGGAAAAGAAAGAGTGGCTAAGGCAACGAAGAGGACCGACGCGCTCGAACGAACATAAGGTGGAGGCGCGCCATGACTTCCGAACGAAACCGGGTCATCAATCCAAGATGTAAGAGTGGCCTTCGATTTCCACGGCATTACCCTGGCATTACTATCGGCCGAGCACCTACAACACTCATCCTCTCTTTCTTTCTCAATATAATTCAGTGGCGCGTTTCAACCGCGCCACCACCTCCTTCACGAGGCAATCGGTGCGACGTACCCGCGCATCCGTTCAACGAGAGCTTCCGCCCATCGGCTCGCTCGCCCATCCGCCGCCCATGCGCCTCGTTATCGATCAAGCGACGTCGTCTGCTGCGCTTTCTCCGTCGGCTAATCGGGCGCGCACGTGCGCGCCCGTTAGAAAGTCGTGAGCCGAGAAAAATCCGTATCGGCGGCGCCGCCTTATGCGGGTCAAGCGGTCGCGCGGTTGCGTAAGGCGCGAAATAGAGGTGTGCGATGATGGTTGAGTTGGGAGGGGAGGGAACGCGCCGCCCGCAAATCGAGCCCATGTGCGCGAGCGATGGTGGGGGTAGCCGATTGCTTTCTCCCACGGAAAAATCTCGCTCGTCCTACTCGTATTTATTATATTTCGTCTCCAGCGTGATGCGTTTCTCATTGCATTACTAGACGGACGACGACGACGACGACGACACAAACAACAATAGTAGCATCAGCAGCGAAAAGTTTTGCATCTCGAATTCTTCAAAGGATTAACTTTTTGAATTATCACGTAAGGTGATTGCTAAAAGTTTATCCCGAAGACAGTTTGAGGCCCCGAAAGAGTAATTTGTCGACGAAATGAAAAAGGAGCAAAATTCGAATTGATCAAACTTGCTATTATTATATCAATTTCGGTTTAGGAATAGGAGATTTTCGACATTGTCGTATTTTTAATTTGTCCCCTTATTTTCAGCTGCTCATCCAATCGAATGACTAAGCTGTAACATAAAACCTCGAAGCAGACATCACCATTACCCGTGCTAATTAAGTTACACCGCTCGCGCACGCTCGCACGCGCAGAGAGAGAGAGAGAGAGAGTGTGTGTGTGTGTGTGTGTGTGTGTG
>NW_011948415.1:14492123-14506102 GCF_000503995.2 Ceratosolen solmsi marchali
GAGAGTGAGAGTGAGAGTGAGAGTGAGAGAGAGAGAGAGAGAGAGAGACGCTTATATTCTATTAGAGTGTTTATATCCAAGCGAGACCGCAAAGAGGAAATTTCTCCTCCCGTTAATCACTTTCAACAACGATCGCGTAATTAACATAATTGATGAGCGATTGCCCGTCCAATCGGAAAAGCGAAACACTTTCCAATCCGTCTCGCTGAAAAGTCTGCGCTCCCGACGATAAAGCTGCCGCGTCGTAGAAAGCGAATTGCAGTTTTGTGCAGCTACGGCTACAGGGGCCCAACGGCTGGCCACGCGCGAATGGGCCGGATACGGGCAATAACGAGGCGCCTACCGATGCCGAACGAACGGCCGAACGAACGATCGATCGATCGATCGATCATTGTTATCCATAACCGGCAATCCTTGGTCGCGCAAATAGCATGAATTATATGATAGTGGGGTGGCTCTTCGTGTCTATCCTTCTCTTTTTGTGTTGTGAATGTTATCTTGAGGTGGCCCGCTAGTACAGCGTCTAAAGCTTAATCCTTAAAATCCTCGTAATTTTACGAAAGTCTTATTAATAAGCCGGGGATGGTGTAAGCCTTTCGGCTTTATTGGCTCGTCTTGATCTCGTATATGTTTGTACGAATGCTCGTTACGTCTCTTGGACATGGCGCGGATAATCGATGCGCAGGTCCTTGTGAGCGAGAGGATGTGAGATTGTGGAATCGTTTATATCTGGCGGATCGCGTTCGATCGCATTCGCTCTCCATTAAAAGTTCGTCGCATCGCCAAACGTGGATCGATAAAATTTCCCATACAGCTATCGCTATTTTGTAGATAATGCATGGTGGTTTATGGTAAAATAGTCTGATATGGCAATGGATTGGGGGCAGGTGAAGGAAAATGTAGATGTGAGAACGAATGATAATGTTATGGCATACAAAAGAAGGAAGAAATCAAAGTAAATTACAAGAACTTGATTGCCAAGATTTTTTGTATTTGTTTGTAATTAATAAGGAAACGAGGAAGTAGATTTAGAGAGGGATTTAGCTTAGGCAATAGGATCGATAAGCAAAATGTGTCGTTTGCTCGAATTAAATCTCGAAAATCATAAAGTGGCCTTGTAGAATTTTCACGCCCATTTTCATTTAAACGTCATCTCAATAGGCTCAATGACAGGAATATTTATTGTTTTGGTAGTATAAATAAAATTTCAAATCACCTGACTTTATAGTGCTTGAACGAGAAATAAGCGAGTAAATAAATAAATAGCATCGTTCAGTACAGTTAATGAGTAATCGATCGCTTATAGATAAATAATTATCCGTGGTTGTGCCAGTTAAATTACCTAAAGACCTCGAGATATTGAATTGTCTGATAATTGATAGTAATTTCATCACGACTGGTTATAAATTTCTTTTTATCACACTTCTATTGCAATTGTTAGGCGAACGATTTGTCGATAGGTTCCGTTAATCGTCACATTACCTCCCCTCCCGAACATTTCACTCTATTGATCTTTGCCTCCGTACAGCTTATAAGCATGTATGCTCGTTAACCTGGAGCAGTAATAATTATTGCGTCGAAGCAGTTGTGTTTTATAATTTTCCGATGTACACTGAATATACACTGGATAAGCGTCCATTGCCAGTAAGATCGACTGTGCAAAAATACACTGGATAAGCGTCCATTGCCAGTAAGATCGACTGTGCAAAAATCTAGACGATAGAATAGTATCTTCTCGCTGGTTAATGCAAAGGTGGATTCACACATTGTCATCTCGTTGCATAAATTCGTCATTGTAAATAGGTTGAAGTAAAGTGAGGCGTAAGTATGAGCCGACGAGGTAAGCGAGCGCGGCACCAGCAGCACGATTGCTGATACGTCGGTAGCACAACTCGTCCTGGCGATGTCTCGCGATCAACCGTTTCGATCGATTAACACGATAATGAAAGAGTAAAACCAAACAAAACAAGAAAAAAAAAAAAATAGAGAAACGAACAAATGCGAAAATTGCGCGACCGCAAAGTACCGCGCTCGAAGCCCTATAAAAACATTAATAAGTAATTGTGTCTGTGAATCGAGGGTGAAAAATCTGCTGCATCACCTGGCGTACGGAGGTAAGCGAGACGGTGCGCGATTTTTTCAAACTTTTTCTCATCTTGTTGCGCGCTTGTAAACTTGTATTATACAAAATTGGCGGCCTCAAGCCTCAAGGCCTTAAAATTGAGCGCAAGAAAAAAAAGGAGATGAGCCTTGAGACCTCAAGGTTCTTCTGTAAATAATCAAAGGGAATTATTTTTATTTTGCTCTGGTAAAATGAGTGCTGCCTCCGTAAAATTTTAATCAAGTTCGCCAAGTACGCGAGACCGAGGAGGTGAAATAAAAGATAATTAAATACTTTTCAATTATTAGTCCGGGTGGTTATTTACATTGGGAATTCGTTGAGAAATGATAATCAATTGCGAGCTTCGACAAGTTTATCCATTAATGTAGCACTTTGTTTTTCAATTATAATTTCTAATTTCAATGGTCCTTCTGATGCGGATGGATTCAAATAAAGTGATAAGTTCAAATTATGGGTCTTGTTCGTTAAAATTATTGTCCGGATTTCATGGTGACAATAATATTTATAATAATTTTTTACGAGCAAGATTTATTATCACTGTGTGTCTTAAATTTCAATTTGTAATTGTCGTGACATTATTCTCGTTAAAAAAAAAAAAAAAAAAAAAAGGATATTTAAAAATTATGACAATTTAATTGAGTATGACTAATCAACGTTTATAGGAATTTTAATTATCATCAAAGAATTTAGAATTATAATAAACTTTTTAATGCGATATGTAAATTGAAAAGAAAGTTTATTTATAATTGTATATCGATGAAAATGCGAATATGCATTGCAATTGCGCCGACGAATAAATAAAATCACATACATATTATCTCACACGCGTGCATATGTATATATGTATAAGCCTTGTAAACATCAATATCAATTTATAAACAAAATATGTTTATTTAAATGGGATTTTGTGCATAGTACATAGGAGAGAATCTTATTTATTATAATAAAATTTAGCCTCAATAATTAACTGAAATGCTTTTGTCTGCGATTACTATCTATTTGTTTATATTTCCTAATTAACAGACTTAGCCACCTTCTATTTATAAGTAATATTTAGTAGCGATTTTTGCTTTAATGTAAATGTATTTTGTTGAAACTCTGCTGAAGTTTCAATTGCAGTGGAATTAAGTTTAATGACACTCAGATGTAAAAGTATCTTGCCAACAGTCAGCCAATGCAACGTGTATCGTGATAAAAATTAAAGCTAGCTGTGCGAATTTAGAAGAGAGAGAGAGAGAGAGAGAGAGATAGAGAGAGAGAGAGAGAGAGGGGCTCTCCTTTCATAAACGCTCTAATTTTCACTGACTCGTCTTGCAATTCATATAAACGCTGCTGTCACATTTCTTCTACAAACTTTTTATACACGTACGATGTGACTTACAAGGACAACGTGACGGCGTTTCTAAATTAAAAAGAAATATTTTTATTACGTGCCAATCGTGGGTGTAAATGATGATCCGGTGGTTGGCATTTATCTCGAGGTTCTTGATGTCCGCCGATTATTATTGGCAGAAGCTAAAAACATTAGTCATCGATTGATTTTGTATTTATCATCTAACTATAGCTACGAAACTCATATTACGTATTCTCTTAGATAGTTTATAAATGGACAAAGATTGGCCTTGACAAATCTATTTTGTACATTCTAACCTAGAAATTCTTCGATTAGAAAGTGAAATTTCCATCGAACGAAATTGGAATATCCCGTTACAATATTATTATAATTCACTAAATAAATTTCTAATAATAATGATAATAATGATATCAAATAATGATAACAACAATAACAACAATAACAACAACAACAACAACAACAACAACAACAACAACAACAAAAACAGTAATAATACTAATAATAATAATAATAATAATTAGGCGTCTATGTAGTAATTGTTGATTTTACTTATTCGTCAATTGACTCTGAACGTCATTATTACCTGATCCAATTAAGTGTATCCAAGTCGTTAATAATTAATCCCTTCTTTACCTGCCCCATAAAATGAAAGCATCGACGTTTTGATAATACTTGCTCATGCCTTCTTCTTCCATCTAATAATTTGAGTTTATTTCCATTTATTCTCACCTGCCATTATAAGATTTATCTATTAACTTAACGATACAAAGGCTTTCATTCCTTTTTCATACGTCTAGCCATTATTTCTCCGCTTATTAGTTTCTAAACATATTCATCCGCTGTTCATACTTTCAGAGGTGCGAAAGTCTTGCGTCTGCGTAAAAAATGCATATTATGGGAAACAAAATCAATTTGTAAAGGACCCAATTACAAATACAATCCTTTAAACGAGCAACGTACATTAGCCGTTGCGTGACTCCATCTTATTCTCGGCCAACCTTATACCAATAACGAACAAACAGTGACTTTATTAATTAATTCCCACGATCCGTTATAGATTTGAAGGTTTTTGAACGACTTATAAGAAAAAAGGCTGAAAACACTCCAAAAACACGTTCATGCGATAAAGAATTTTAAAAGAGACCTACAATATATGGGACACACACGATCCACGCTCGTGATCCACGGTCAAAAAAGTCAAAGGGACGGCCAACGTTGGGACCCTCCACGCGCACAAGTGTCAAGAACACCGATATCGTGCCATGGCGGTTAATCCCGAAAAATCACAGCCCCTCGCACTCTCGGATAATCCCGTGACAAGACGACCTCGTGACATTGGCTCCCATTATCGACCCGAGTCAGCTGCACATCCGCAAATCGAAAAACGAAAGTAAATATCGGCGGACGTGGCTTTATGGACAAAGTGGCAATTACAGGAATCCTCGTGGCAATCGGCCTCGCGAAGGCTAAGGCTCTAGACAGAGAAAGAGAGCGAGAGAGCGAGTGGGAGAGAGAGATAGAGTGCTCGGGCGTCTGTGTAAGTGCGTGTGCTGCGTGCGAGAGCCTTTCTCTTTTAGAATCACTTTCCCTGCACCGACCGACTACGTGACGTTACGATTAAGATGGCGACTCGTACGCGCCCACGTGAAAAAGAAAGCGGCCGCGCTCCCGTTTCGTAATAGGGCAACGGCTTCGTTCGACTGTCTTCTATTAGTGGCTGTGAGATTCGAGGAAGCGCCAATTCCCGGGTAGCGTCGCCTCGTCGACTACCTAATTCGACCGAAGTAGCGATACCCTTCGATAAAATCGGCTTCCACTATTTTCACGATTTTACGACGATTCCACGAGATTATCTAGCCGCCGACTAAGAGTAAAATAGAGATAGAGATAGAGATAGAGATAGAGATAGAGATAGAGAGAGAGAGAGAGAGAGAGAGAGAGAGAGAGAGAGAGAGAGAGAGAGAGGGAGAACGACCACCGTGCAACCTGAGATTCATAAATACGAGAACTTGCTTCCGACGACATTCAGCTCTCGAACGTCTTAAATGCTTTTTCGCGGGTCGTTGGAAGCCTTTAAAGCAGGCCTGTACTTTCCTTTTTAACGCCTTTCTTCGAGGCTTCGAATAGGGCATAAAACTATAAGGATTACGCGCATAGACATTGTCGAGCTGGAAGGCCTGATTAACGCGAAGGCGTGTTTTCTCTCTCTCTCTCTACCTCATTAATGATGAATCCAAATAATTTATCGAGCGCGAGATGTAAAATTATGGTATTTCGGAAGTGATAAGGAACGCTTGTCGTTCGCTTATTATCCAAAATCAATTATGCTTCCAGACTTCGTCCTAATATGCATTGCAAATCAAGTTTAAAACTTGATTTATTACCATTACTAAGCCATTAAAGTCGATGTCGATTTTCATGATTTTCGCGGCACGATTCATCGTCGTCGAGCTGCTTAGCTTGAATTTTGTAAATCAATATTGGATATTTAATTGGTAATTGAAAAAGTTCTACATACGTATACTTTATTCAAATTCGACGATCCTTCATACCGATTTCGTCACCCGATGTTTCAAAAAAAAAAAAAAAAAAAAAAAAAAAAAAAAAAATTACATACTTAATATATATAATAATAATAAATAAAATCCAATAATAGTTTCAATTTAAATAATCCAATGGGCAAACGTCCTATTTTAACGAACTTAAATGGCTTGGTGAATGCGAGTTAACGATGCTAACGAAATTCCCGGAAAAACGTGCTTTTTCCATTAATTAGCTAAAAATAGCTTGGGATAGCCTTCTGCATCTAAGACGGCGAGTAAAGCAGATAAATTTTACGATTAGGATCGTCTTAGTTACGTAAACAATTCATTTATGCATGGATTCGGTATTTTACCGATCACGGATTTCAAAGAAAAATTGTTGAAATCTTTGTCGTTGCTTGCCCCCCACAATACTTCCAACTTATTAAGTTTTATTAGAATTAGAATTTTGCCTCGCGGCACAGCCTCGCATCTCCATAACTAAAGACTCCCCGGACTCTCCTTCAAATAACGAATTAATGATATTTCACGCTCTTTTTATTAAACTTTAAATTCTCTTTCGTCCGAACGGCTATAATATCGGAATGGCCGCGAGCTCGATATTTACATCGAATAACCATTCGTTACGCCCGTTCATCCATTAATTAACAAACGATTGCCACACACACGATCGGAAGTCGTGAAAAATTTAGGACAACTCGCGGCCGATTGAATGCAATCCCACGCCAACGGGGCACGGGAGCTCTCGCGATGTCGCAGACGACCTGTTGTTTACAGCCACGGAAAAACTTATTTATAAAACACGCCGAGACATTGCAAGAGAACTTAGGGCTGTAAGCACCGCGTGAATATCCAAATAAATGAAGCGCGAGCCTAGCAAGCTTCGCGACCCATATTTACAACAACAACAACAACAACAACAACAACAACAAATCAAAAAGAAAAAAAAATACAGTGATTATCGTACCCGGAATTCCTTGACTCACGAACCGATGATAATCTCGGCGTTGCTGGAGATGCCGCGGTAGAGGAGGATAAATGAACAAAGAGGATGGAGGAGGCGAGTTCGCGTAGATTAAGCTGGAGATTTGCCCAAAGTGAGAGAGAGAGAGAGAGAGAGAGAGAGAGAGAGAGAGCGCGGGATAAATGGCGAGGCGGGTAGATTGCCTCGATCGCCTCGATCGCGACGCTTCCCCCGGCTGGAATTCCATCGACGAAGCACACTTCTTAAGTTCCTAAGCCCAAACTTTTCTTCCCTGGCTTTTGCTATTCCGGGCAGCCGCCTCCTCGCCTCCTTACCTTCATCACAATGTCGACGCGCGCGATCGGTGCGTTAACCAAACGTCGACAATTTTTTCCTCGCTTATTCCATTACACTCTGATTGCCACAATATTATTTTCACTCTCAGTGTTCTTTGATACTTACTCGGTGCGCACTTAGGGTGCTTGATATTTGTTAATCGCTCGTTCGTTGTCGAGTGCGAGTCGTCTTATGGGCTCGAATTAATGCTTACGACGATAAGTTTCAATTGCTTTTGCCGATACGATCACCGACAGAATTATTCATGCCGGAGATAAAAGATAGTAATAATTTGCGAATATTTTATTAGCACTCGGCGCGACGAAAGTCCAAATGGAGTGGCCGATCCACGAGACTTGTCAATAGCCTTGTCAATTTTACCTTTTTTGGAATTACGTTAGGATACTTTTGTACTATGAATGAGGAATGGAAGACTGACAGTGGAAGACAACCAAAGGACAATGTTTGTTTAAAAAAAAAAAAAAAAAACATTAGCGCTGTTTGATCGCTGCCTTGATCTATGGCGTTTGAAAGAATATTCGAGTAAAAATTCCAAATATAAGCTTGAGAATGTCAATGCTTCAAAGATTGTCTGAAAGGTGTCGGAGGAAATCGAAAGATTATATGTTTATAGATCAAGTTTTATCAAGCCACGCAAAGGCTTGATTTTGTCGGGGAAAAAAATTAATTTCAAATGACAAAAGTCAACCGTCGACGATGAAATGTCCAATTATCTCCAGACGATTCGTCCGATTAAGACGAAGAAAATCGTTCCTTTAAGCTACAAAATGTGTTTATCAACGTTGTGGAAAATAAATTATATTCTTTCGTGAAGATCGTAGAGATCTTTCTATATTCGAGAATGGCCAATCTTTATAATAATTCTCCTGTGCTCTTATTATTAGATATACAAAGAGACAAAACCACGTGACTATCGTGACTACTTTGACTAGCAATTCAGGCAAACATACAACAGCAACCACCATTCATTTAATTAATTAGGTCGCGTTGTTTTTTTGGTGCAACTAATCCAGCTCTGACGTGTAAAATAAGTACAAAGGAAAATCTTTGAAGCTTATAATAAAATGGTCTGCTTTGGAAAGTAAAAATGATGGGATGGTCGATGGATTGGTGAAGGGGCGTGTGTGGAGGAATGGGTGAACGGGCGAACAGGAGGGGGTAGGGAGGTATGGAGGGAGGAGGGAGGAGGGAGGAGGGAGGAGGGGGGGGGGAGAGAAGTATTTGTAAGGTGTCGGAAGTATTTGTTGCTCCAAAATAATATTCCAATATCACCGGCAGCGTTCGTTTTAAGAAACTTCTGCAATGTTCCCGATGGTGATGCAACGTCAGCTAAAAAAGAAAGTCTCGAATCAACAGCATTAAGCATGCAAAGCAAACGGTATCGTCCGAGAAATTTCCGAATTCTTCGGCTCCGCGGAAGACTCGGGGAAATAACATGATGACGCTATCACGGCGATAAGTTTCTTTATCAGTCGAGCTTTAACGTCGACTGTCCGCTACCAAGTTCACGGGTCGGATCGCGATTTCGGCCGATTGGAAATCCAAGGCAAGAAGTGCGCGCGAGAAGCCCCTGAACTTGGGCCGAGAATAGTCTCGGTTGTGAGATAAACCGGTCGCGAGTCGCTTACGCATGCTTTCGTCCTTGTACGGGCAGCTTTCCTTACTTACGAGCACCACCGTATCCTCGATTTGTGGGTGTTTCCTTTTGCCAGTGTCGGATGACGTCGACGCGGTCGACTCACGTTTCTTCGAGCCATCTCCACTCGCCTCGTCAATCCTTTCCGGATTCGTTAATCTTCTTCTTCTTCTCGGAATCGAGCTGTTGGATTCGATAATAAGCATTTAGAGGATATAATAGGCGACCTTGACAATCAATTTCACTTTCTTGTTTAACACTCTGTAGTTCGTCACTTACAATTGATAAGTGATAAGATAATTATTGGCTACGCTATGCAAATACAGATAAACTTGCAAGTTGCATTAAAAATGTAAAATTTCTTGCTTAAGACCTTATTAAACCTTAAAGAACCTTTTCCGTCAAAATAATTGATATTTTCTATAAATCTAATAAAAATAGGCTAAAGTTTTTTAATTCAACTGCCAAACAATTAGTTTTGATAATCACTGGCATTACAAAGAATATTAACAAATTACTTACTGAAATTACTTAGCTGAAAAAAAGTTTTTACATTCATATAAGTCGATAAATTATGTCTTTCTAAGAATAAAAATAAATTCACTGTTATGAGGAAATTACATATTTATTGTAAATTAATGCATTATGCGCACATCATTGGTAGACATTTTGTTTATCAAATTAAGAAACAATTAGATTACTCAAATGTCGATATTCCTTTTAAAATTGATCTAATAACTTAAACTTTTCAATTAACAAGCCTTTCAACAATATAAACTATTACGAAAGCTTTACAATTTATATTCAAATTAATCTGCGTTATAATTTACATTAAATATAAAATATAAAATTTATATTGGATTTATGAAAATGGACTTTAAAAGCTTTAAAATATCATTTTCCCTCAAACTCGCTGTATGATTTTCCAAAATGTTGGCATTCATTGTCGAATTCATTTCTCATAAGATTAGTACATAAATGTTGAGTTTATTTTTATTATAAATAATTCAAGTGTGTATTTTATCGTTTCATTAACTTGTCATTTGTAAAAAAAAATCGATAACCCCAACGATTAAATATTATATTTAAATAATATAGGTAACAAATTTTTTTTTGTTTTCTTTTTATGTTTTTTTTTTCTTTTCATAATATTTTAAATATATACACTCAGATATAAGATAAATATACATTAAATTGTTGGTATAATGAAATAAATGGTGATTTAATAAATATGACAGAATTTTGATTTATTACATGCATAATATTTAATATAGAAATTTTTCTCAAGTCTCTTCGATATTAAATTATATTTTAAACACGATACAATCAAAATTTCTTTTATTTGGATAATTATATTTAGTGTAAATAAGTGGCGGTTAAATAATATTATTTTATGTTTCATAGGAAATTTATTTCCTTAAGCCTGTTTTCATAACTTAATAATAACATTTTATTATTCTCTCGTGTAAATAAAAAAAAAATTATCATCTCTCGGTATCGTTCGTTCACCTCAAACATATTAATCAGTTTATTAAGGATTATAAAATCTTGTAACATATGCGTGTTACATATTCCTTCGCGTCGATGCAGTAAGATCGAAGAAATAATTTGCAAACTCGACTTATGGCGCAATCGACGCAAACGTATCAACTCAAACGACATTGGCTTGACAGAATTATTGAAAATAAGAAATCTGTCGTACAAAGCATCAGACGTAATTACCGCATCCGAATCTCTATAACTTTCCCCCTTTCCCTGAACATTTACGAGATGAAAAATTTGCGCACAATGATAAAAGAAAAAGGTAAAATTAAAGCCAACTGACAAAGTAATTGATACTCGTACGTTACCGCTACGCAATTAGATAAGAATCACGAGGTTCGCTCACCAAGTAGAAAGTCTTTACTTTATCTAGTCAAACATACAGGAAACACGAACCTCGCGAGTAAAGTTAAAAGCCAGTAAGTCAGTGCCATGATTTATGCGCATGGCTGGTATGTGCTTTATTACGTCTGTATTATTTGCGATATAGCGTATGTGTGGTGCGATTGAATGACGACACAAACACTTCTACGTTGAAATTACTTCAATCGTATCGATATGAGACGAAATAAAATCATGTGCTTACGTTATATATTAATGTTGAATTTGCATTAAATCACCATCTCCCGGCTCTCTATAAAAATAAATCCCAACAATTTATTTATCCGACAATAATCGATTTATGGCAGGTGGAATTGAGGACGAGAAGAAAGGATCGGGAGATTCGCTGAATTCGCTGTATCTAATCAAATGATTAGTCAAGCTTATGTCTATAATGTAAAAATCTAGCGAATAGCGAAAGAGAACGTAGGAATGAAAATTTTCAATATAAAAATCCGGGTATTTTTTTATTGCATGGTTATTCGAATTTTATATTAATATCGCAAGTCTGTTCATTCACTAAAATATTATGATTCAAAGAATAACAAAGCAAGCAATAATTCATTTTTAGACACATTGAAATATTATCTATATACACACACACACACACACGCGCGCGCGCGCGCGTATCTCTCTCTCTCTCTCTCTCTCTCTCTATATATATATATATATATATATATATATAATATTTTCAAAAGTAGGTATTTGAATTGAAATTATTTATTTATTTATTTTCTGATTCGTAATTTTTAAGTGGGTAAAGGCTTAATTATGGAAAAAGTGACTTAATTAAATAGATAACAATAGTTATGCATACTGTATACTTCATTTTATAAACATTTCAACCGATCATTTTTCCATATTATTGATCATTGCGAAGATAAATATATAAAAATCAGTTTTTTTATTATTCAACGTATTTAATGTATTTATTGCTATACAATACCACAATTCTTATTGTTTCGACGACTTTGAATATCGAACATTCCTTAATATTCCTTCCAATATATAAAGTTTTAATTACATTCATACGCAATCGAATGCACGCGATGTTTACAGTAAATTTACTTACTTTTACTTATTGAAGTCAAGCACATTCATTCACTTAACGGTTACTTTTTAGTGAAGACAATGTAAGCATAAAAATTGAATTATTCATTAATAATTCAATTTTCAACACAGTATAGCAATTTTCTAAATATTTTAATTAACAATACAATGTAACTAAGAATGAAATGAATTAGTGAAAATATGTGGCAGAAAATTTGCAGTTCATTCGTGTGAAACTATGCCAGACTAAAATCTTATTGAACTACTGAAGATAAACGAACAATTTGTTTTAAAAAAAATCTTTATATTTTTGTTCGATTAATCATACGTATTTTAATACAATGATTTCATTCATAATAATGTTAAATAGTATTTAATAATTCAATAAAAGTGTTTTATTGTCAATGTTAGAGGGGGATATTTTTAATGCCGTAATTTTTTTCTAAATAAAGCTACTTTCTCTCCTTTTTATGTCATTACTATGGGTAATAACTCAAGACAATGGCTTTTCTAATAGAAACACCGAACACTGTATTTAAAGTAAATAAAAAAATTTTTTATATAACAGCAACCTATTCTTCGTTCTGGAGCGATTACATCAATGTGGATAATATAAAAAACAAAAAAACAAAAAAAAAAACAAAAAATCCATGGCTACAGTTAAATATTATTCGCGAAAAATGAATAGCTATATTAGACATTATATAAGTTATTAAAAAGAAAAGAGGAATTTCGTGCGAATTTGTATATGGCAATGGTCTTCCAAACTTATGAGTAAAGCGAACGTTAACGTGATTCTGACGAGAAAATAACATTACGAATAAGCAATTGTAAAGAAATATTTGTAACGAGAAATAGAAGGAGATGTAAAATATTACTGAATAATCACATTAAATACGCCTTTTTGCTTTATCGCCATCATTTCAAATACTACCAAATTAATATCTTTCTTTTGTTTCTTTTGCAGTCAATAGCCGATAAATGAAAAATTTTTTTACAAAAATCATTTTAAATGTGGACAGTATTGCATTTAATTTCAATGTAACGTAAATTATCCATTATATATACACACACACACACACATATATATATATATATATATATATAATTGCCTGCTAATTGAAGAGTGTTAAAACAATAAAAGATAGAAAAGCGAATGTGAAAAAATCTACAGTATTTTTCACGAGTTGTGACATTAATTATGATTTATAAAATTAATTTTTCAAAGCTTTTTTTTTTTTTTACATATTAGTAATACCAGTGACGATTAGATTAAAAAAAAAAAACATAAAGTCAGACATCCCGATACTTTAGCATTACAAATAAGACTGTAGATATATCTAGTAGATATGAGTTAGAAAACAATTTGTATGTAAAAATTTGTTTTTCTTCAGATCATAAAGAGCTTCTTCTTAAACTAAATCAATGAACGCTTTATTCTTCATTTTTTCATTTTTCTACCAAGTTTTGACAAGCTCATTATTAATCTTAAACGTTACACTAAATCGATGACATTAAGTCTATGACAAAAGAATCCATCAATCTTAACGATTAATCTCTCCAGTCGATAATATAAATTATATCATTTTCTCCATTTAAATTGAACGAAAGCGATCCACTTTCACCAATACGGAAGCTCAATTTCAATAAATAAGATTTTAAGATCACGAGTCTTGCGATAATGCACTCGTAATGCCCAACTTACCAATCACACGCAAGAGCTTATCACTTTAATTTCTCGCTCGGTGCGCCCAGACAATTTCATTTCATTAAAATAATCCCAAATATGATTGTACATCAAATCGAGATAAAGCTAACCTACTCCCTATACAACACTAAGCCGTGTATTTTTACAACACGACAATATCTAATGCGTAACGATGATAGGAAACGCGAGGAGAAAGTCCGTGTACTTATATTTTAGTTGTTTTGCGCGTTTGTAAGGCTGCTTTCGCAGCTATTATTAAGCTAATTACTCGACTTTCAGCTCGATAAATGCGATCAGACACTTTGGTATTTCTGCATTATTA
>NW_011948415.1:14506114-14508614 GCF_000503995.2 Ceratosolen solmsi marchali
CTAAATTCCCCCCCCCCCCAAATCCCCCATCCCCCCTCCCCCGCGTTACTTTTTCCTTCATCGCGCGGACACTCACAGTGAATTTTCCCTTTTGATGGCTAAAGAGCAAGTTGTTGCCTCGCTTATCTCAGGGAACGTGAGAGTGATTAAGGCTCATCATAATGGTCCTTTAGGACACTGAAACAATTATCGTTATTGAGCATAATGAAAATGTTTTCAAAGTAGCCGCGTGCCGCTATTACCGTAAAACGTAATGCTGACAATTTTCGTTACGACGGAACTGACAAATCCAGTGACGCTTTAAATTAAAAAATCTCGCAAGGATGAATAAATTAACTAGCGAAACAAAATAAAATAGAGGAAACGTTACATCACGTATTTTATGATATAAAGATATAGAGATATAAAGATAGATAGATAGATAGAGAGAGAGAGAGAGAGAGAGAGAGAGAGAGAGAGAGATAGTAATTGAATCGCAAAGCAAGCGTTTTTTTTAATATCATCAAGTTATTATTCAAACTTAATAAAGAACTTAAGAATTTGAATTAAACATTTTTATTCGAGAATTGAATGATAAACCAATATGTATTTGATTTGATTTATCGTTGTCGTGAAAGAAAGAGGGAAAAAAAATGAAAAGAAAGTGCAACCGTTCAATTTTCAATTTTACTTATAACTTCTCTTATTTATACCCATATTTTAGTAAATAAATATCCCTTGCCTTACATAAACAATTTGCCATTAAAAATGATAAGAGTGATTATGGCAGAACGGTAAAGGCCATGTGACATTTCGATTTCGAATTAATTGAAAAACGTTCGGTTGAAAAAATTCCTGTCCAGGTGAATTCATACTTTTATTATCGATGCCTGCCGTTAAAAATTATTCGGCGTTGTTATGAAAGATAAAGGACTAAGTGACGAATTAGCTTAAATGTTCCTTTAATCTTCCAGTCGCGCAGAAATACAACGATGGGCCGAATTGGCGACGACCAAGTCCGAGTTAATAAACGAGGCTAAAAATAAAATAATCACCTGACAACGATATCACCGCTATTCTCATAAGAAATTTCGGCTCTTCTTCCCACAGTGGACGACGCCTCGGGACGGTACACGAGCGGCTTCTACTGGGGTAACTCCTACTTCACGGGCTCGGCGACCGAGTGCGAGTTCATTAGTAAGGGCGTTTTCGCCGGCTCCTCCTCAGCCCCATATTCTGCGGACGAGGTGAGCGAGGCCGAGGAATTCATCACCGAGCCCCACAAGAAGCGGCCCCAGGCTGGATTCAGCGTACAACAGCAGCAGCAGCAGCAGCAGCAGCAGCAGCAGCAGCAGCAGCAGCAGCAACCGACTCGTCAGGGAGCCATGAACGACCGACCGCCGTTTTCCCTTGGCTTCTACATGCTGAGGATAGCCGTTAACGTCACCCTCCCGCCCGCGGTAAGTCGACACGGCGGGTGACAAAAATGGGATAAAGCGCCTCGTTGACGTAGGGAGGTGATATGGAGCAGCTTGAGTGGAATTATTTAAAGCGAGTTATTTTGTCAGAAGCGATCGCATTGATCAGTCCGTTGTCTTTGATCATATCGGCTGGACGATGAGACCATCATTACGAAAGCCCCTTGCAGAAGCGGCAAATACTATTTCCTTCGCGTCGCTAAAACGAGATATCGCGACGCTAGGCAATGCCGATTGCAAGACACAAGCCCCCGCACTTTCTATCTCCATCGTCTCTTTAATAAGACGCGTGTGAAATTGTTGATTGGCAACAATCGCCACTTCAAGTTCAAAGACTCGCAATCAATTCCTTGCTCGTAATTGCTTAATAATGGCAACGGAAGCTCGGCTTCGAGCGCCCTTAAAATAGACATTAAAGCCCAAGAGGGGAGTGGGGGAGAATAAATAAAGAAACAAGTATTGCCTTACGCAAGAGTCCCAGGCTGGCTAAATACGATGATTCTAACTTAGAATTTTGATTTTCGAAAAGAGAAGTTCGCATTTCAAGAGCCATTGGGTTAACGCGTCCGTCCGCTATTCACTTTTAACAAGGACAACGCGCACGCCATGTCCTTTATAATTGTCGCTTTATTAACGTCGCCTTACGTGTATCGGGGACCCTTGAATATTCATGCCCGATGTATCAAAAAATTTTAGAACCGAGTGCTGCACCTAGGTGTCTGCCTACCCTACTCATGCACCGCAGCCGACGTAGCCGTCATCGCCAAATTGGCCTCGAGCGACGTCGCCGGAAGGCAATCTCACGTGGAAAAGGTGCGCGACCAACGGGACTACTACGACATGTACGCCGACTCGGTTTTCTGGATCCTCTTGTAAGTAGCCTGGGTAGTCTGCCACGGACTGCTAATATGACCGTTAATTCGGCACAGGGTAACGATAATTCTAGCTTCAGCCGCTTTAACCATACGCACACGACGACATACAAGGTGGACGTGCAAAAAGTTTTAAGGATCGGCTAGTCGAGCTTTAAACTCGGAAAGAAA
>NW_011948415.1:14513614-14516576 GCF_000503995.2 Ceratosolen solmsi marchali
GAATCAATCAAAGTCTTCGCTAAGACTTGCTGAAATTTTCCAATAATTATTCCACGTCAAATATAATCGATAGAATCGACTTGAAAAAGGCTATTTCAAATATATAAATTACCAGTACTGCGTGTCAATTATTTCACACTTCCTACTGCAGCAGCTCCACACGATGAATTTTTAATAATTAATAAGTTGTTAATTGTAATTAATAAATTTTAATAAGTTGAGAGAGAGAGAGACAGAGAGAGAGAGACAGAGAGAGAGAGAAAGAGAGAGTATACGCGTCTACGGGCAATAGGAATGTTTGTGAAGTGATTTCCTGCAAAAGATTCTCTCTCGACAAACTTAGAGACGACACTTTCATTCTTCTTTACATTAATGAAATTATCACTTTATCAATGTGAAATCAGACGACGCGAACATCTTAATGATAAATATCAGCGGTCTACGTAATTTCTCTCCAATAATTAATAACAATTTAGCCAATCGTACCCACAGCTTAAGCTCTTCGATCTCTTGTTTCAGGCAACTGTCTTTCTAGGATGGCTCCTCTCCTCGGCGTGCCTGCTCAGTCTTTTGTACGGCCTCTACGAGGTGGAAATATCGCCGGCAACGGGAGCCGCTTACTCATCCCTTAGCCACAGCGCCTGGGCCCTCAGCCTCGCTTGGATCGTCATCGCTTGTAGCACCGGCTACGGAGGTATTTGCATATTCTATGACACCTGGTGCCCCCGTGAACTCAGTCGCTGCTAAACTAACTTTACTACATTCAATCGAGCGATAAAGTGACGTTTGGCCTCGAGCGATGCTAGATGTGACACTGTTCGCGCTTGTTCCACGTGATCGTGAGTATGTCGTTGTTTGTGATCGTCGCGGCGATTGTCTGGATGATACGCTGTGCTCCCGGGTATCAATCGCTCGTGCCAAAGTTGTATCGTGTATCGTGTATCGATTCGCTGGGTGGTTATAAGGATCTTGGGTGACTAAAAGCCCCGTCGCCATTCATTTCAAAAAGCTTGCGGTAAGTTTTGCCACTGGGAATAATATAATTGTGGGGTGAGCGGGCGGGGGGGGGGGGGGCCGCTCCATCGGCAAATTTTAAAGCTAAATTATTTAACTTTACGAGCTAAATTAATGATTGGCAAAACGACACGTAATATATGTATATATACAAAATTAACGCTTACTATGATATTTCAGGATACGTTAATGACATTTTGTCCGCGCCGATCCTTTATCCGTTTAGCAGAGTAACGTACTGTGCGTATTTGGTTCATCCCATCGTCATCAGACTGACAGCGATGAATATGGACTCCCCACTGCATTTAGGAAAAGACAGTATGGTGAGTGGAAGCTCGAGGGCGAAACATTTTTCTCAAACATTGATGATTAATAATCATTTATCGTTTTCAGGTAATAACGTTTTTCGGACAAGTGGTCGCATCTTACATTCTGTCGTTCGTAATATCGATTTCCTTCGAAGCCCCGGTTGTCAGTATGCTCAAGATCTTATCACCAAAAAAAAGGAATCGCATTCAATAAGTGCTTGTGGGGAAGAGTGGGGGGGGGGGGGGGGGGGGATCGCGAATGCCTTTTAGAAAATCTAGGTCTTGCGTCTTGCGACATGATCACTCGGTAGTGACGTTATCATTAATTAAGCTATGTATAAGGTTGTTCTTGTTGTTGGTTTACATTTCTTTTTTTTTTTTCTTCTTCTTCTTCTTCTTTTCTGACGAATGGACATTAATCACGACCTTAGCCGAGACCAACAAGTAACTGTGTGCGTGTGCGCGTGTGTATGTTATTTTATTTTATTTTTTTTAAATTACCATTATGTACAATACTAAGAGTAAAATAAATTATTTAACTTTATATAATAAATTAAGTTAAAGGATAAATTATTTCATTCCCGCATGTGTTAGCGTACATTTACGAAGTGAAAAGACAATGTTATTTTATTCTTTCACGCTCGAACTTTTTCCAATCGTCCAATATTAATGTAATTAATAAGATATATCTATCCGACGACAAAAATTAATAAAAATTATTCTTCTTGCGTTTTGAGAATTTATTTCTGGCGTAACGTACGAATTGTCAAGGTCTTGCGCATTCAACTGATTAAATACAAAAATCGTTCGCATTAACGTAAAAATTTCCCTCGTATAATCGTATCGTGAAAATTGGTATCGCTTATCGTCCAATCCATTGTCACAAAACTTATCCATACGCAACTCTGAATTTTCAATTAACAATCAAAGTGCAAGAAGGTCCTTTGAAACGTCTTGCTCAAATGTAAAATGATTCGAGATAACGATTCATTCCACTCCATCATATTAATAAATGTGAGAGACGCTTATTATTATAAATGTTATTTACTTTTACGGTTGTTATTTAACCATGAAATTCTACAAACTCTATGAGCCAATGCCAGTGAAGACTTTCACGTTGTGCAAGTCGTCGTCCTTCGATAATCATAGTATAACGAAGCTCACAATCGCATACGAGCGATACGATTCCAATTTTCTTTTTCATTTCATAAACTACTAACGTCCATGATATTTAGTTTCATCGATGAGACACATTGAGCCGCCACGTTTTTTTTTTTTTTTTTTTTTTTTTTTCCAGCAACATTAACAACAATAAAATCCACTTCAACACTAACCACTACAAAATTACCCTCGATTCAATTTTCAAAACCTTAGAAGAATCCAAGCCACATATTTTAAATCACTGCATTCGACGTGGAAATTATTATTAATCGCAATAATATGTGTTGATCTGGTTGTAAAAATATCGTCAGCATAATGCTGCATTCAACATGGACAAATGATAAACAAGGATATAAATATTGATTAAATGTACAATAAATAATCACATATTTATTTTATAAATAATTGTGCTGAATGTATGAATGAATATATAAAAAAAAAAAATGAAAAAAAGAAAGAAACAGAAACAAAAAAGAAAG
>NW_011948415.1:14516663-14528413 GCF_000503995.2 Ceratosolen solmsi marchali
ATGGACAAATGATAAACAAGGATATAAATATTGATTAAATGTACAATAAATAATCACATATTTATTTTATAAATAATTGTGCTGAATGTATGAATGAATATATAAAAAAAAAAAATGAAAAAAAGAAAGAAACAGAAACAATAAAGAGAGGGAAAGATAAATAGAGAGAATTCGTTTTACTTTTTTTTTTTCATCTAATACAGTTTTCCAATAGGGTTTACAAATAGTTATGAAATAGATCCGAGCTAAAATACATAAATAATAAATAATAAATAAAATTTGATTGCAAAAGAATATCTTTCTTTCTGTACAGTCGATACATTTTTGGCAAATCAACAAATGAACAATATTGATAATAAATTTAGAAGGCTGTCAACTTTATTTACATAAAGCTGTATTGTGAATTTTACAAAGCATATTGTTTGTATTGTTATAGGCTTCTTTTAGAATTTTCTGAAAATGTATTATAACTTAATGAGCCAGTTGCAAATGCCCACTATATCATTGAAACAATCATCTATTTTAGAATTATGGATAGAATATTATGAAACACCATCGACAGCGATATCAGTAATTGTATTAATGTAAAATGGTCCCTCGTTAATGAACTTATTGAATCTTTGCATCGTCTGAGCATCAAATATATCTGGCACCGATTCCGCCAGACTTTCCACAATTTCAAATTTTAGTTCCTTACACTTTTTAAATGATTCGACGCTTCTATCTAGGAGAAATTCAACTAGTCCTGGATAATTAGCAATGTATTCTTGACCCCACTCTTGAGATGCAATTACATGCAAAACTTCAAGACTCGCTTGTCTAATATCCGCGAAAGGTTGCTTAGATAAAGATACAATCAACTTCAGTGGTTCGTCACCAAGTGAATCGAACCATGACTTAATGAGCGATAATATCCTATTGTCCTGTTCTGGCTTACTTATACTGAGAATATGCGTTAAATTATTTAAGCCTCGTACTCTAAGCTCGGAAGGCATTTTTTTAATTATTTCTGACATTTTCTTTAATGCGGAAGGCATAGCATTTCCTAACTTTTGAAGGGCATATTTTCCTTTTACCGAGGACGAAACATGGCCAAGCGTATCTAACGCGATTGCCAAAATAGTTTGATCTTCGCTCTCAATGACTTCAAAAAGTGCAGATATAACAACGGGATATCTGGAAAATATTTCATCGGGACACAGTTGTGCTACATTCCCAAAGAATTTCATAAGCCCTGGTATTAATAAATTTGAAAGTGGCGTTTCGTGGGCTCGAGCTATTTTCTCAGCCAATTGCTGCAAGACTTGATTTTGTTCCAAAAAGTCTAATCCCACTTTAGTCGATGCTAATTCCGTTAATGTCTCCAATGCATTCAATTGTATTAAGATATCGTCGTCGTTAAGATTGGAAATAAGACTTTGCAAGAAGCCAGAGTTCACAGATACGGCAAGACCATTTTTACTGTTTTTAGCGATGTCGACTATTATGTCATAAACTCGAAACTTTACGATATCGTTGAGAGATAATAATTTGGCTATTGATCGTAATAGCACGCCAGAATATAATATTTTTAACCCTTCCTCGTTTTGACCAATTTTTTTCAAAACATTTATCGCGTGCTCGGCAACACCCAGATTCTCGTCCGCTACCGTTTCTGTAACAACTGTAAGTAAATCAAGTTTTAATAACAACTGAGGCAAGCTGTTTGGATCAGATGCAACTCTCAGAATTTCTTGCAGCGCAAATTCTTTCACGTATGGCAATTTATGCGACAAAATCCCGTATATTTCTGATGTGTAGCGCCATAAAACTTGACCCGCCTCAGAACCATGTAAGATTATATTAAGGGCATCGCACACTTGTTCCACAACCTCTCTGTAAATAAAAATTTTATAAAATTATTCACAATATGCCAATTTCACGCGAAATTAATATATTTGTTCTAGAGTGACAGCTTTCTCTTGAACTACATACTTGTCATTGGAGGTTAGTTGAGAAAACAACTTGCTCAGATCCAAATTCCTAACAATTTCCGACGACTCCTCGGGGCTTAATTTTGCAAATTTTATTTTGAGCTCTGTTAATATCTCTTCCCTCTGCTGCACGTCATCCAAATTGCCGAAGCTATTTATCTTCGCTAAAAACCACTCCGCCATTCTCAACAATGACTCGGTAACTTTTATTCGTAAACAAAAGTTCAAACTTTATGTTGCTACCTTTGCCTATCACCAGAGATAAGATGAAACGAAAGATTGTTAAAATAATGTCGATAAAATGAAGATGCAAGAAAAATTCGATGAAGACTTTCCTAGCGGCGAAGCTCTGAATGTATCTTAGCGGCGCGCAATTTTCGACGAGCAGATTGAACTTTTCTTAGCAACATTGTTCGGTCAGTTTCATTAATTTTTACGAATTTTATGTAAAATTTAACGTTAACTTCAAAGTCTTTGATATTCATATTGATACAAAATCTTTAATGGATAATCGAATTTTAAGCCATTTGAAAAATAGATAATTATTAATAGGGCAAATGATAAATCATTATCTTAATAAAATATTAAAAATTTGATAATTTTTATTTATCAACGATAACGAATGCATTTAAACGAATAGAACAATTCTATAAACGTGAAATAATGTGCCTTTAAAAAATTGATACAACCAAAGTGTGAACTTAAAATACAATCTATTAAAACGTTTAGTATAAAATATTAAAATTAAATAGTGCGAATATTTATTGACAAGTTTCATAAATAAATAAATAAATGAACTTTTGTAATTTTTATAAAATTCATAATGTAAGTGAAATATGAAAAATAAATAGTCAAATGTGAAAATATTCTTCATTGAATATTAAAAATAAAATTATGATAAAATTGATACTTTTCATATTACAATTATTAATAATAATTTTCAATTAGTCATTAAAATCATAAACAATAAATAAATATTTTATATACTTAACGTAAAGTAAAATTTCAATGTGTGCGACAATGATTATTTTTCAATTAAAAAATTAAAAATTTCAACTCAATAAAATATCTTTTAAATAGAATTATTTAACGCGTTAGAGCTCAAATTTATAGCCATAAATTTGATTGAATGTCTGTTGAAATAGCTCTAGAAGTTCAAAATATTCCTTAGAGGGTGCTTCTGTACTCTGATAAAGAATATAAATAGAATTAGCTAAAGATTTCAGTATGTCCGCTTTATTTCCAGTATACTTATCAAGGCCTATCTCAAAAACTTTTCTCTGCTGATCCTTACTTCTAACAATTGCTCTTGAAACTTCAACTTTTTCCTCTTTATCATCGATAATTCTCTACGAGCATTGAAAATTTAATTAAAATGAAAAGCCTATTTTCGTATATTGATAATTTTTATTCATACATACAAGTATAGAAGGTAATTCGTCAAATAATGGCCAATTTTCAGTACAGGATTGACAATGACATTTAATATGATATTTCTTTAACAATTTATCTCTTTCCGACTTTGATGTATAACAGAAATGACAACCATAATCATCTAAGATCTTAAACAGATTGATAATATTATTAAAGTAATATTAAATAAAGAAGAGTTTCATTTACTATAAGCTGACAGTACTTACCTCCGATCCTTTTTTAATAGGATGTAATGCATAAACTACTTGTTGCATATTGTTATTATTTAAAACTGAGCATCTGCTTACATTAGGATTACAACTATGATTAAGAAGGCTTGTAACAGAACCAATAACAGAACCAATTCTACAAAATTCCTCGTTTCGAAGTTCGGAAAACTGTGAATTAGATTTTATATGCGTTACCCGTAGAATTAATCAAGTTTAAACTATAGGCAAATTCAATTAATATATCATAATGCAAAATGCATTCGTTTATAAAATACCTCGTGATCATTCATTTGAATTGACATGAAATGTTGTGCTAGTAGCTTGCCAATAAACATTGCATCCTCATTTTGATACAGTTCTGATATTCTTTTATCCTCAGTATTTCCAAAGAAAGATGTAAGTGTAAACATATAATATAAAATAAATGCAGCATTTAGCGATAATGTTAAAATTTCATAGCTTTTTCTTTTATCCTCGTGTGTTACAAAATTGTACAAAGGCTTATACTTATCACTACAATATATTCCATCACCTGTGTAACTTTTCATTAAGTAATCTAAAATATTTTAAAACATGATAAAACCATCATATATTATATTAAATTTTGCAATCGATTAATCTATAGTAGTAGCATTACCTTGACAATTATCAATCTGTTCTAAATTTTTTCTCAGTTCTTTAATACTTCCACTTTCTCTTACAGCTAATACTGTAAGTTTTAAACTAATTGGTGCCAATTCATTCATTCGCATACCCAGAAAGTATCCCTTTATAGGACATTCAATATCATGATATTGTTTCCAGGCCCTGCTTCTGCATTCTTTCGAACAATACATAGCAAGAGGACAATGTTCGCATGGTATGCTATTCCACGCTCTAACAAAGCAATAAGAGCAGTGCGTATAAATATTTTGATGGCTTAAAAATGATGTATAAGGTTTCTCATTAATGAGAATCTCTCCCGCATCAATATCACGATTTGCAACTAAATGTTTTCCTAAATCCTTATTGTACATTATATCAATAGCATTAGAAGCTGAAGGAATATTTGGATGGGATATCATTTGTGGCAAATTTATTTGTTCTGTTTTATAATTTTCTAGCTTTGATGTTAAATTTTCACACTCATTTGTAGTGTTATTGATTTTTGCTTCAAGTTTCTCTTTCTTCTCATCGCTCAAACACACATTCTCTAGCCAAAGCCTCGCTTCTTCACAGATATCATCCGCTTCTACGTTACCTAATATTTTTAAACATTTAGCTTTTCGTCTAAGCAAATTTGCCTTCAAATGATCTGGATAATTAAGTTCTAATGCTATATCAATATCTTTTATACATTCATCATATTTGTTCAAATGAAACAAAATAGCCGATCTATTTGCATAAGTTTGACCAATTACTGCGGATGACGCCTCTGCTTTAGCTATACTTTTAGAATATAGTTTGAAAGACTGTAGCAATGGCTTAACTCTACCTTTTTCTTTGACAAATAATCTATCTGCATTTGTTTTTAAAATCTTTGCCTCTTCGGTATTCTTTGTTTCGCATTCTATATCTAGCGGTAAAACATTTTCTATTGCTTGCAATGTTATTTGTATTCTTAATTCAAAGTCAGTTTTTCTTTCCAATTCTTCTATCAATCCATCTAATTTTAAACACGAAAGAAGTTTTTCTGGTGGTAACATACTTGATAAAATAAAATCTTCTTTAAAATTTGTGAGAAAACCTTCTATCTGTACATGAAAAGAATTTTATAAATTAATTGATTTACTTTAATTGTTAATTTTTTAAAATTTATAATATAACATAAATTAAATTTATGATAAATATCGAAAGAATATTTGAATCTTATAAATGAATACAGTTTATTTAATAAATACCTGTACTAAACAATAAGTGATAAATAAATAATATATGAGACAATGGCAAATTGTTGTTTGAATTCGAATCAATTTTTTAAAAATGAATTTTTTTTAAAATAACGTACGCAATCTGTAACTTTCCTTTCTGTCGCCAACTGAAGTACATTAAAATTCCTAGAGATAAATTTTTGACTTTATAAAAAAAATTTAACGCAAATACAAAATGTTTGTGCATTATTTATATCATATTATGATTATTGACGTCAAAATATGATAAAAAATAAAAATTCTAAGATAATTATTTATGAAACGATCGAACTAACTATAATTTGTTTATTGTTCTTGTCATAGATATATGGTCTTTGAAATAACAATTTTACATCTTCATTTGACTTAAACATAACGCAAAAAATTTTCAATACTTCAATACAATTACTTTAATAATAAAAAGTGTTATTTATAAAGTTATGCAACATAATCAAAAATTTAATAAATAAATTTATTATAACACAGTAATAATGAAGGAAAGTAGTATGTATGTATGTATCATTTTAAAACATTTTAACGAAGCTTTCTTAATTTAAATGGAAATATTATCAAAAATTATTGAGCATTATTAGTAATAATTATTGATTTCTGTTAATTTATTGTTGACAAATAATGCTCGCCGCTCTTGTCTTAAAGTAATTAAAATTTGATTAGTGCATCCACACTAGGGAACTTCGAATCTTGATTTTTTGGAGGCAAAATCACTAGTTTCAACTATATTTGATCCGTCAACACAGTTTTGTGTACACAAATAACCTATCGGAGTCATTTAAAGAAATTTGTTTTATTAATTCAATTTTAAATAATTACATGAACCAGAATGGGTAAAAAGAGAGGAATTCCACCTTCCATTCCAGATCTAATTAAAATAGAAGTAAAAGATGAAATCGGTAAAACGTAGAACGCTTAAACATTTCCATATGTGTTTTGTTTAAAGTATTGTTTTATTTAAAACTTGAATATTTATGCGCATTATATCAGATGGAATTTTTGTTTTTCACGGACAGATAGAAACGTTCTTATGGCTCGAGATCGATTTAGAGGGGCTTTACGAGAATTATTGCATCACAGCGATGAAGGGTCATCCGCGGATTCTGGCGATGAATCTGGTTCAAACGAATATAGAGTAACACCGAAAAAAATGTAAATATTCGACCATTCTCATAATATGCAGATTTTTAATATTTATTTGTTTGTTTATCTTTGCTTAGAGATCCAACTTATCGACCAAAACAAATACAAAGTCAAGTTCGCAAAATGAAGAGAAGGCGACAAATGCATATGGATTCTGCATTTCACCATACGTATGTTATGAAGTTATTTGACAGAAGTGTAGATCTTGCACAATTTCAAGAAGATACCCCTTTATATCCAATTTGCAGAGCATGGATGGCCAATCAGCCAAGAAATCCTAATCTAGTGCCAAAGTAAGTTTATGACGATTAATACGAAGAAAGAAAATATATATATCAATTGTTCAAAAGTAATTAATTTGACTAATAAAGTATTTTAATTAATTAGAGCTAGAAGTCCAAGTCCAGACATAATTTCAGAATTTAATAGTGTTGGTAATATGTTCGATACTAATGGAGAAATTCGAGATATCAACTCTCTGCCACCACCATTACCTAGTGAAGAAGCTCTTCCAAGAAATCGAATCCCATCTCCAATTATCATTGATAAAGAGAAGCTCGATTTAGATTATGTAAGTAATAGAAAGAGAGAAGTTGTAATAATTCCGTTCGATTATGATAAATTTTCATTTTTAATTTAGGAAGGGCAGACATTAAAATCTCGTGAATTATTAATGAAAGAACACAGAGAACATTGGGTTGCAGTTCGTAAAAAGTGGCATCAACAAGCTCACAAAAACGAACAACGTTTTTCCGAAAGTGCAACCATTTTAAGCACAATATTCAAAAGGTTTTCATTTATATATTAATTCAGTGAAATCCTAAAACAATGATAATTAATTAAAGTAATGAGTAATATTTTAAAATATATATTTCAGAGCTCAATCGGAATTCGATTAAAGCGAATTCTTGTAATAATAAAAATAATAATGATATACCATTTTTAATTATACATCAAGGCAATGAAATGTAATTTATGGTATGGATTACTAAGCTTGTAATTAAATGTCTATATTTAAGTTAGGATATTAATAAAATGAGAAAATAAATATTTGAGAATTAAAAGCATTTTATTTGAAATATTGACAATTTTATAACTTATTTTATACTTTCAAAGAATAGGATTCATTTATATACCTCTTATGATTGGTTTATGGCAAAAAAAAATCTTGCGACAATCAAGATGGTTTATTTGAGATCTTTTACAAGAGTTCACTGCCAAGTGCATTAAAAATTAATGCTATCGTCTCATATAAAAGGTAGCTAAGAAATAAATAACATAATTTAAATCAATTATATATATATATATATTCACTAACTTATATCATTCTCACATTCTCTAACCATACAATATACTTGTAAAGTTTATAACAAATATTTCTTGCATATTATAATTTACTTAACCTTCTCTACAGTTTATGAAAAAATTGTATTGAATCCTTTATTTCACTTGAAGCACAGCTGGAAGATTTTTCAAATTATTTTATCAGGAGTGCTGCGCGCGCCACTTATTGTGTATATCCCTAAGCTTGGAAAAATTAAAAAAATTCACTTATCAGTAAGCGAAAGTTCTAGAACTTGTCTAAATGTCTCTTCTTCGAGAAGTCGACGTTGCTCTTCTTCTATTTGTTGCTGCTCAGAAAGTCTTAACACCAATCTTAGTTCCTCCGCTGCTCTGCTCAATGACTCGTTAGTCGCGTCGCTCGATCCCCCGGCACTGCTACTACCTTCTCTGCTGCATTCACCTACCGTTTCTTGATACAGTTCCAGACTTGCTTGGATCGCTCTATTCAAATATAGTTAACTATTATTACTGGATCGCTGTGATTAAACCTAAAAGTCCTTAGTTATAAGCTATTAAATGCAAACATAAAAAATCAGAATCAATTAATCAATCAACGGCATTCTACTCTAATAACAAATAATTACACAATATTATGCAGGATATTTAGGCGATTAAAAATTTTTACAGTTTTGTATTAATAGTATTGCTTTTGTCATAAGAGTCTTGTGTAACCTACCTGCCTATGTGTTATTAGTTTGACAGGATAGAAAACATGCAAAATGAATTATTGAAAAATCATTGTAAACATCTAAGAATATAGTTATAAAGTAAAAGCAGTTTTCTCCTACCTTTGGAGATGCTTCTCTTCTTCTGCACTTATATTGGGTGTGGATGGACGCGAAGGTTTTTGTGCTTTTAGAGCCTCCCATATGTCCACCTATACATTTTAATATTAAAATGCTTTAGACCTGCGCCCATTTATCCTAAAATTTGTCCAATGTTTAATCGATATCTTACCTCATCTCGTTCACTACCAGCATCGAGAAGACTTTGTTGTATTGCAAATTGTAATAAATCATCTTCTTGTTCGATGCTAAATTGCGTTCTTACTTCAGCGCCTAATCGTTTAAAAATTATATATATTCAATTCACACGAGCATTCAATGAGCATCAATACAAACAAAATATAACTACCTAGTTTTTTATATCCTGTTGGAATTTCAAAGCACATATCGTCTACAAGACAAGTTAATCGATTTGCTTCTTCTACACGAATAACGTGCGGCACTTCTTGGTCTAGTCCGAAGATATTTCCAAATGTTATTCTTGCGTTTAAAATATGGACCAGGGGTATCTCTAAAATTTGGGTATTGAATATTGAATAAAATACGGCTAAAATTGTTAAGATTTTTAATTCAGTATAAATAAGGTACCTATTTTGACAGGGAATCCCGACGGTAATTGCATTTGTATAAAATCTTTCAATTTAGCGAAATGTGAACTAGTTATGGCCATGAGATCAACGACTGGCATAATTTGTTCTTGAAGACTGAGTGGATACTTTTCGCTTAACCATAGAGTGGCCTAAATATTTAAAGATATATAACTTGCATATTATTTACAAAAAATATATATAATTACAGTTTATTATTGATTATATTGATAAATTTGGTTGGGGATTTCGTTGTTTCGAAATATTTCTGTTCGTACCTTAAATTTTTGCACTTTCGTAGTGATTTCCTTTGGTCTGCCAATGTCTCTGCTAGTTAGATCAACTTGAGGATCAAAATATTCCTCGGGTGTCACGTTACTAGGATTGGTAATGTTTGTAATTTCTTCCTAAAATTTAACGAATAAAATAGATGATTAATCTACGAATATTAAGAAAATGACTAACTTTTACCTAGTAAGTCTTAAAATCTTTTTACAAACGTATTTTCAAAATTATATCTCCTTTTACTTATTTTGTTTACAAATTCATCCGCAACAAAATGAAAAAATCAAATATGAATTGTACTAAGCTAAAGAACCTAAGGAACTAGTCCTACTCATAAAATGAGAGTAATATTTATTCAAATATAATTACATTAATTGCAGTGGCACCTTCTTCTTGCGTCTGTTCAGCGATACCAAAGATCGATTGTAACGTAAGACGAGGTGCTTTGGCCCTCATTTTATCTGCTTCTGAAAGATGTTCTAACCTTGTTTTCGTTATTAATTCTACATTACTGGCACTAAATACTTTACACTCGTGCCCATTCACCACTTCGCTTTTGTCAGATCGCCAACCCCACAATCCTGCCTTGTTTCTTAAATAAAAATCAAACTATTACGATTAATGCCATGTAAATTATAATTCAATAAGGATTAACGACGTTACCTTTCAAAGCTTATTTTTTCAGTATCTATATAAGTTGTTACAATTGGATTTGTTAATCGGGCTAAAATACCTTCCTCCGATGGCTCCATTAAATGTATATTATCATTACTAAGAAGTTTCATATGCTCTACATAGACTTTTTTAGTTTCATGATCTACCTCCATTATTGTAGCACCATCATCTAGAAGCAAATGCTTAATGAGCAATAATTTACCTCGAGCAACTTTCCATTCTATATGTAGAAAATGTAATTTATTTAGCTAAATACAAATAAAATCTTTCATACAATTTTCACAACATTTTACATGTTTTGGTAGCAGCTATAGTTTCGTAACTATTAATTAACTATTTATTAGTATAATATTAAAGCAAATTCAAAAATACAAGTGGTTCTATAACCAATCTACAAGGTGTAAAAATTCACCTGAATCATCATTTTGCATGCTGAACACATAACTGCGTACACATCTAATAGCCATTGGTACACTTTGCACTTGTTGCACTAATAATAAATTATATGTAATAAATTGAATAGAATGTAGATTAAATAGTGTGAAATATATTTTTTTTTTATCAGTATAAATGAATAAAAACAAAAAAAAAACAGATTTATAATTGAATCATTTTGCTATATGCATTAATTCATTTATTATTTTAATCTTTATATTATTTCTTTTTTATTTTGTTGTTTTGTTCTTTTTTTTCTCTCGAAAAGACATTGATAGGTTTTTCGATAGCATCATAGTAGATACCGATACCTTAAAAAGATTATCATAAATACAAAATCAATTATAAGAGGTATTCTTAATCTTTCTGCGAGACTTCGTTAGTATACAAATTATAAATAATTTAAATATTGACGACTGACGCTATCGTTATTACTATTAATAACAGCAATAATAATAATGACAGTAACTCTACATAGTGAATATTCGTCGGTTTAAATAATGTAAATTTAACCTAAAAGAAACATCTATAGTAATAATTATAAATAAAGCTGGCATCTGAAATTGATATTAAATAAAAATTTGACTTAAATTATCGCTACTTACTTTGCCCTTTAAAAACATAGCTGTGATTGCCACGTTGCCAATTGTCGTGGTCAAAACCCAATAATGTAGTGTCGATGCGAACATTGCTGCCCTGTTTATAAACTTTATAGGTATCGCTTGGACACATACGCGAAGCAAGAGGAACTGTAACATTACATTGAAAATATTACACGCTTAATTACGCACTTAGTAAAGTACATTGATTCGTCTCAACAACTAACCCCAGCTGGTAAATTCCCATTTCATTTCTACGTAAAAGTCTGGTGCCTAAAAGCAATCAAATTTTATATCATTTCGACGGTTGCCCACGGAGTACCATGGATACACCTCCGCGTATAAAATAAAAACTCCCAAAATTCACCTGCTTAAGCTTG
>NW_011948415.1:14528493-14551900 GCF_000503995.2 Ceratosolen solmsi marchali
GCTAAGGAATGCCCGCCACTCGATTGCAATACCTCTGGTAGTCCCGTCTCGCCAATACCATCTGTAGCAACTCTGGATTTCCAGTACCAACGGCCTCTTGTACAACTAAATAGCAAAATACATTACACTCTTCTAACTATTGAAGACTAATCAAACTCACTTAACAAATCAGAAAATGTCGCTAAGCATAATTTACACGGACTGGACTTACCGTTCCATCCTTGCTTATTTTCTGTATTAACGTTAGCCTCGTGTTGAAGTAAAATTATGGCAGAATCTATGTGACCCAACGTCACAGCCAGCATCAATGGTGTTCTGCCCCTATTGTCGTGCAGCTCAATATCATGCTGCAAGCCAAATACAAAAGCATAAAGGTCACACGTCATCTAGGATTATTCTATCTCAATAAATAATAAAGTAAGCGGGAAACGCGACACGAGCCATTAAACCGCGTACAAGTCATAATATAATTATGATATATAAGCTTATGTGGCTTCTTTCGTCGCGAGGCTTCATAAAAACTGGCTTTTGCCGCTATAATCCCAAAATCCCACATCGAGATATAACTTTTGATTAAAGGCGCAAGGAATCCATAGGATCAATGATACATGCAACAACGAGCCGAGAACAAACAAGCAAACCAATGCCCGTCACTCGCGTGACATTGAAACATAAACAGAAGAGGCATCGGCCCTCCTGCTACCGAGAGCAATACGTTAAAAGCACGTTTACCGCCTCCTCGTGCATTAGCGCGATAACGAGGAAATTGATACTAAGTAGCTCGTAAAGGGCGAACCACGAGTAGCGCGATAACCTGGTCGAATAGGAGAGAATTTAGATTTCGGCTTAGGTAATTAGGGGCCTGATGGGCAGGGCAGACAGTCTCTGACCTGATTAGCAGCGAGCTCCTTGTCGAGCTCGGCGTGGCTGTTGTTCCAGACGAGCCAGTGCAGGGGATACGTCCTCTTGATCTCCTCGATGGCAACCATCGCGGTCGCCCTCGGCTCCGCCGCCTCCTCTTTGCACGATGCGGAAAGCCGAGCCAGAGTTAAGAGCGAACGTCGGTTCCTGCCCCTGCGCGCCTCAACGCCGCCTCAATGCTGCCTCACCACCGCCTTACCACCGCCAGAGCACCGCCCACCGGCCGATTTAGCGTGATTTAGCGTGGGGCGAGTGACGCGAGCGCGATGAGCTTAGCGACAAACCGACCTCAACGACAACGACGACGACGACGACGGCGACGACGACGACAACAACGACGATGCCGACGACCACGGATTATCCGGTCGCTCAAGCTCTTAGGCGCAGCCTCGACAGTCCCCGGTCGCATCGCGGTGCATAGTAGACCGCTGATTCCGGGGGCCGGGCCCGCTCACACTCCCACTCGCCTTTGTCGTCGTCGTCGTCGTCGTCGACGTCCCGTTACCTTTCGCTCTTAGCATCAATCACACTACGCGGAGACAAGTATCTGCCGAAGGTTGTGCCGTAATAACCTCGCGGGTTGATGGCGGGAGACTGCGCGTCTGCTGCTTTCTCCTCCTCGAACGATTCGCGCGACCGACCAGCCACGTCGCGCCTTTTACTTTTACTCTCTCTCTCTCTCTCTCTCTCTCTCTCTCTCAGTTATCTCTATATTATCATTAATCCCCAGCTCCGTCCCGTGCCTGTGTGTGTGTGTGTGCCTATTCCTGTGGCTATGACTATAGGTTGTACCAATAGGTGCTCGATAGATTAGATTAGACACATTTATTGCGCATCGTTTAACTACGGCACCTCATCATCATCTTTATTATCATTGTCATTGTCAATATCATTATCATTATCATTATCATAATCAATATCATTATCATTATCACTGTCATTATCGTTGCAGTCATCGTCGTCGTCATTGTCATTGTCATTGTCATTGTCATTGTTATTCTCCTCGACTCTTTTACGTACGGATTACATCCGACTTTTAAGGTTTTTATTTTTAGCGTGTGCAATAAATAGGCCTTGTGATATGAATGGCCTGTAGTTGCCATTGCAATTTTTTATAAATCAAAGTGTCTTCTTGCCGCGCTCATCTCATTTACGGCGGCATTGCCTTTAAAAAATTTATAAATGTGCGTTTGTGCACAATATCACTTAGCATTTATCATTGCAATATCACGACTTCTTTTTTCTCATTTATTCCAAGTATCGTCTTATTAGTTTGCTATATTAATTTTCTATTAATTTTGCTTTGGAATTTCTATTTGAACTATCGGGTTCGAACCTTTTATGATTCCCATGTAACGATAATTTCATTGATTTGTCTATTTTATTTTTGCTTATAATATCGTCATCAGCATCATTAACGTCCCTATTATTATTATTGTTATTATTATTATTATTATTATTATTATTATTATTATTATTATTATTATTATTATTATTAATTATTAATTATTAATTATTATTAATCGTGATTCGCAGTATTAATACGTTACGAATTACATAACAACACGAAACCTTAAAAAAAAACATTTTACAAAATTACTTTTTTAACGTCGTAACAAATTAACGAACCCTCTCGTTAAAATGAGAAAAAAACAAAAGAATAAACAAATTACAATAAGAAAATGAACCACATTCTCTTTCCATAAAAATTCATACAAAATTTGCAAATTTAATTGTCCTTTCTTCATGACCATTAAACATTATCAAAATTTCCATTCACTTCTAATTATAAACGAATTTAATATTGATTCGTTATAAACTTATTGACAATGAACAATCTAATAATAATTAATTGAGATTAAGATAACAAATTGTGAAATATAACATTCTAATAATGATAAGAATATAATAATAAGAATATACAGATTTATAAATACAAACACTTTTAAGGCAAATTATATGAAATTAATATATTTCATAAATGTTAATACTGTCTTAAACGTCTTAAACATTTTTTAATTCGCATTATGAATAACGTAGAGACAAATTAATCGTACTTTCTATTCTAGCCTCATTATTACTTTTCTTAGTCGGATTTATAGTCGAATTCATCTTCAAACTAATCTTCAAATGCAAAATCACATGCATTTTCGAATCGTTCGAGTGGTTATTATTATTATTATTATTATTATTATTATTATTATTATTACACGAGTATTCTTTAAAAAGAATAGATTTTTGTTTCGACTTGCAATGCTCTCATACAATTTTAATTATTCTTGAAACTCTAAACCGTCTTTTATCGATAAATTGTCGAAAGTCTCATTATGTAGAGGCAAAATTTGCTAATAAATACCCAAGATATTTTAATATCGTTTCTTAACATCATTACAGCTCACTATATCCGCATTAATATCTCAAAATAAGCTCACGTTGTCTCATTTTACAGATTCGCATTCTCATGTGTTATTAAAAGTACGTAGTTTAAGAAAAATCTGCCATATTTTCAAACAAATTCTTCTTAATCATAAAATTGCGCTCGCTTTATATTTACGACTAGCGCTTAAAAGTATTTAAATCTATAATTTCAGTCTTTGCACACGTGTAATTCAAATTAAAAGCTGATCCTATTAAATCCTTACTCGATTAAATGTATATTTAGAAATCTTAAAAATATCACGCATACTCTCACAAATACTGAACATAAATGGGAAACTGTCGATTCGCAAGAGCATAAACAAACGATTATATGTAACGACTGAGAATTAATGATAGAGAGCAACAGATGGGAAGGAAAATGAAAAGAAATAATGATAATACTAGCTTTTGAGTATTACAATTTTACAGAGACCTGGACAAAAAAAAAAATCTATTGCTGTCTATCATATCTTTTAATACATATTGATTTTACTCGCCAACTAAACCAATTAGTAAGGAAGACTATCCAATAGATTTTATTTCAATATAATTCTTCCCAGTATATTTACATTTCGCAAATTGCAACTCGAATGCCTTCCTTTTTTCATCGCGTAAATTTACAATCTCATTTATTAATAAACATATTTACTAGAGATTTACGAGCTTAAATTGCGTATGCTTGGGCATTTAATTTTGAGAAACGATTCGATTATATTTTAAGAATTCAAGAACTCCCTACAGCTATAAAATAATATTGCGACTAGTAGCCGATAAATTACGTGTCATTTAATTTTAGGAAATTGTCGGCGAATAGTTGAAATGCAGTAGTAGTCCGTCTAACCGCGGCACTATGCTGTCACTTGCCTATTTGATAATATTACCCAAGCATTTCTTAACGCCTTGACAAATTTCTTTCATTAAGTAATCGAACAAAGTAAGGAAACTACTGCTTTCGTCCAGTTACGTTAATTAACGACTCCTCTAAGTCTCAAGCTTAAAAATGCATTTTATAGTTGTGATTTTACAAATGCAAAAGTGAAATAAGCTCGCTTCCACGTTCTAGTTTCAAATTTCAAACATAGGGGCATTTTACTCAAGAGCGTCAACAATATTCAAAACAATAATAAGTATTATCACGGCTTATTGGAGTCTGGGAGATAAGACAAAATGATGCACATGGTCCGAGAAGATCAATGACATGACGCAATTGGGTTTGCTTATTTAATTATAATGCTGGGTTATTAAAATAACTTAAGTAATATGCGTGAACTGGCACAGGGCGAACTAGCGAGCATTCGGCCAACTGTTCTATACAAAAAATTAAGTTCACTCGATTATTTGGTTGTTGAGTTGGCAACGTTGCTTCAAGCGTACAAAGTGCGCGTGCAACAGCAACTATAAGAATGTCGCTCACCTGTGCAAGTAAGTTTTATCGATATTACTCAACTATTATAAATCCAATGATTATTTTCACATTACATGACCTGGAGGAGGTAATTTTCTAGTCCGTGAGATGTTAAATAATATCTAAATTTTTGTACAAAATCTGTGTATTATGATCGGTATCGGATAACCTCAAACCTGTACGTACGCCGAAACAAACTAATAAATTAATCAATAATTATGTATTATTGTAGTTTCCAACGATGTGCCGGAGCATCCAGTGATATCACCAGTATCAGGATCCGTTTTTGAAAGGCGTTTAATTGAAAAATATATAGGTGAAAATGGTTTAGATCCTATAAATGGCCAAGAGTTAAGCATCGATCAACTTATTGACATCAAAAGTAATATATATATTTTTAAACATTAATCAATATATTGGCTTTTACGATAAGAAATTAACGAGACGATCAACTCCTAAATTCTAGCAACACCAATCGCCAAGCCCAAACCGCCAAGCGCTACATCCATACCCGCTATTTTGAAAATTTTACAAGACGAATGGGACGCGGTAATGTTACATTCATTCACATTGAGGCAGCAATTGCAAACTGCACGTCAAGAACTTTCACATGCATTGTATCAACATGACGCGGCATGCAGAGTTATTGCCAGATTAACAAAGGAAGTAACAGCGGCTCGAGAAGCTTTAGCTACATTGAAGCCGCAAGCGGGCATCGCACAGGCTACCATTCCTCAACCGGTAAGCATTTACTGATTTTAATTTATATGAAACAAAAACATAAGGCTTACAGGATTAGCAACGATTTATCATGTCAAAATTTAGAGAGAACCAAATTATTATAAATTTAAGAATAGAATAAATTAGAATCTGGTATTCTACTCTTTTTATAGTAGTAGAAAACAGTCGTTTCTACGTTATCACTCTTCTTTTATAAAAGTTTAGACTGCATTTTGTCAATGTTATTAAAATGTGAAATATAATTTATCGAATAATAATATATAAGCATTATAAATGTAATCAAATGAATGGAAATAGAAATAGAAAGATTGTGACAATAGTGTTAAATGTATCTTTTACAATTGATTAAAGAATTTCTTGTTAACACATCATCGCATTTAAACCAAACATCGTATGTTTTTATTTACAGGCAATCGCTGCCGAAGCTGGTGGTATTGCAATGCAACCTTCCGAACAAGCTGGAATCACGGAAGATATTATTCAAAAATTACAAGAGAAAGCAACGGTTCTCACACAAGAGCGAAAACGTCGAGGTCGATCTGTGCCAGAAGATCTCTTATCGCAAGAAAATATTCGATCGTTCCAAACACTTGCGTCTCATCCAGTAAGAACAGAAATCTATGCATAAGAAATAATTCATAAATATTAAATGTATATATATATATATATATATATATATATATATATATATATATAAATGAATTTATTTATTTATTCAACTAGGGTCTTCATTCAGCAAGTGTTCCTGGTATATTGGCCTTGGATATACATGCTGGTGATACAAGTAAAATTTTAACAGGAGGAGCGGATAAAAATGCAACAGTATTCAACAAAGACACTGAGCAAATTATTGCTGTTTTAAAGGGTCATACAAAGAAGGTAAAATGTTTAAAAAATTTCAAATTTATTAGCAATGTGTTTAAGATTATAACTTTAATCTCGTCATTACAAGGTCACACGAGTCATATACCATCCAGAAGAAGATATAGTAATGACAACATCACCCGATACAACGATTCGAGTATGGAATGTAGGAACTTGCCAAACGACTCTTTTGTTACGAGCTCATGATGCTCCTGTAACTGGTCTATCGTTACATCCTACTGGCGATTATTTACTTAGTTCATCTCTCGATCAGCATTGGGCATTCTCTGATATTCGTACTGGTAGATTATTAACTAAGGTAAGAGTAATAGCATAATCAATGATATTAAGAATATTAAAATATTAAAAATAGGAACTATCGTTACCTAGGTACAAAAAAATGATCTTATACTCTATTTGAAATTTCGATTATTGATTATTATTATTATTATTATTATTATATCATATTATTTTTGCATCAATATATATTATATATCAATAATATAAACAAATATTTAGGTTGCTGGCTTAGGCAGTCAACCTCTAACAACTGCTCAATTTCACCCCGATGGCTTGATTTTTGGAACTGGAACAGCAGACTCACAAGTTAAGATTTGGGATTTGAAAGAGCAATCTAATGTGGCAAACTTCCCTGGACACTCGGGACCAATTACAGCCATTAGCTTTTCGGAAAACGGTTATTATTTAGCGACAGCTGCCGAAGATTCTTGTGTCAAACTTTGGGATTTACGTAAATTAAAGAATTTTAAAACTTTACAATTAGACGAATCCTATGAAGTTAAAGACATTTGCTTTGATCAAAGTGGTACCTATCTAGCGGTTGCTGGATCAGATGTTAGGTCAGTTAAACACTTTAACGTAATATATTTTTAATTAATTACCATTCTACCTCTTTTATTAATAAATATATAATTATCAAATTTTAGAATTTATTTATGTAAAATGTGGAATGAACTGAAGATACTGAACGATCATACAGCTCTTGCCACTGGAGTGCGGTTTGGCAAGAATGCTCATTACATTGCATCAACAAGCATGGATCGTACATTAAAACTCTATGGTGTACTTTAGTTATAGATCGTTGTAAATTTATTATAAAACTTTTAATTTAGATACAATCTAACCAAGCTATGAATGTGGCTGATTAATTCAGAATATGATTTTATACAATTTTTTGTATAGGAATAAATGTGTGAGAGTAATTGTAAAAATATTCTTTATTGCTTAAATAATTTTTTTATTCGTAAAACAATTCAGAATATTCGTTTATATAATTTAACAATAATTTATTAATACAATTAATTTCAACAAAAATTCCTTTTTAAAATTGATAAATTTAAAAATAAAATTTTAATTTTAAATATTTAATAGAAATATTATTTCTACCAATAACTAAAGATCATGTTACCAAAGGAACGAAGTGACGTATTTCAAGTAATACATAAGTTTTTATTAACTGAACTCAATATTATGCAGACTGAGTATACAATAGTAATTAACATTAACTCATGCTTATGAAACATTACCTCATCGCTAATAGTATCTATTAAATAAAAATTTGTATTAGTAATTATGAAATAAATTACAATTTTTCAAAAAGAAAGTACTTTAAATCAAATATTGATAAATTTTTCTAAAATCTTGATTACTTTAAATATATATAATCTAATAAAGTATAATAAGCACGCAACTGAAATCTGTAACTGTAATGTTATTTAATTATTACTATATTATTTATGACAATTAAATTGTTGAATTTTCATATGATCGCAATAATAAATATAAAATTAAAAAGAGTTTGCTGTCAAATTATAATGTAAACTTGAAAGGACGAATTATTATCTGTATTAAGCTTAGATATTTTTCACACATTATCTCTCCGCATAAACTTCCTCGAATTTAATCGGATTTTTTCTTCTTCAACTTTCATGCATCATTATATTCACAAGCTATATTTATATTTTCAAATTAACTTGTGTATTTATAACTTGTATATGGAAATATAAGTTTACGAAGACACAAAGCAATAGCATAAGCAAAAAAATTAAAGTAATATGTGTAAAAATAAGGACAATAAAAAATTAATATAATTTACGAAAATATTACGAAAGTAAATCGAATTTTGAGAAGGAACGATACTGATATTATAAATAAGGCAGTTGTCAACAGATATTAATAAATTCATTTTATACAACACAAATAATCAGTAAACGCTAATTTAATTAATCACATTAACACACACTCTCTCTCTCTCTCTCTCTCTCTCTCTCTCTCTCTCTCTCTAAACCTAATGAACTCAATAAAAAAAATATCTTTTCTTTCTTTTTTATAAAAGCAAAATATTATTGAATAAACTGCTTTCATTTGTTGGCTAATAAATGTTCATAAACAGATAGTAAACAGTAATTTTTAAATTATAAATCATAGAGCTTGACATTAAATTGCTAATATGAGTTATTAATATTGGTTTACTTTACACAAATATGCAATATAACAAGAGTGATTACAATTAAAATAAACTGATAAAATATGATAGCTTATCCAGAAAAGATTTTTATCTGGTAAGACTAATTTCCTTTTCATTAGAAAAGATTAATAACTTTATCTATCCAGCATAAGATAAATAAATTCATCGTGTCGTTGTCTAGCACTATTTCATGAATTCTTTAAATTTTGTTTGTGTAGTAGCAGCAGCTTTTGATAATTCTAAGTATTTATCATCAGCCAAAATGCTTGGGCTATATTTTAATTGAGCAAGTAATTTTTTTACAATAGCGGACAATGGGATAGAAGCTATAAATAAATTTTTTTTTTTTTTTTTTTTTTTTTTTTTTTTTTTTCACTAAACTCGATCCACGCAAACGATATTTTCTAGTAGTTGACAAATTCTTGCTGTATGGACTGAAATTTTAAAGACTACACAATCGGGATTACGATTGATAACCAATTAAAATTATATTAAAATACTCCGTAGTACTTAAATGTACTTAAAGCAGTCCGTTAAGGTATCCATCACCTCATTCATAAACGACAGATACTTCTTTAAAGCTAAATTTATGTTAATTAGTATCTATATGGTTCCGGCTATAACTTAGAATTTAATAAGATTGTTCGTTTGACAGTCGCACTCTAGACATTATTATTTTATTAAAACTGATTTTAATTTCTTGATTTATGTAAACGATTCCACATCATATATTAAATTATTAAAGTAAATTACTCCTTATAACGCATGTACACGCACATGAACATAACTATATAAAATACTGTGATTATTCATGACCCTGGATAAATTTTATGAGCTTATAGCTTCGTGTGAAATTCAAATAATGCTTACATATTTTTATCTATAAATAAGAACACAAAATTTTACAGACTTTCAATTTAGTTAAAACTCACTATTATGTTTGAAGAATGAAGAGCATATATTATTTTTTTCTGCTTCTAATATTTCGTGAGTATTAGTATATATCATAAAAACAGAAAACGGAAAACTTATCATTGATATTATTTTAAAGTGATAAAGCTTGAGAAAAATTTAAATATATATATAATGTATATATGCATATATTCGTAGCAAAGATACAAAGTTTTTCAATTTTAAATATACTTAAATTGATAACATTTTTTTCCAATATTAAAGTGAAATATTTTTAAATTTTGCCAAATAGACACTTAGTGTATGTGTATAAATAAATAATTTCTCGATAAACTGTCAAAGATAAGAATATTTTCATTTAAGCATACATACGCAATACACGTTTCTTTTGATGTATAATATCGGCAAGTTATTGATAGATAAGTTGATGAATCTTTAACATATTATTGTTTTCTGTACATCTTATATTAAAATTAATATATTAATTAGTATAATTTCAAATTATATATATATATATATATATATATATATATATATATATTTATATATAGAACTGGAATATTATATCGGCAAAATATTAATTATCTTCAAAGAAATTAAATATAAATTCTGAATGATTTAAAATCTAAATTCCCAGCATTTTTACGATGCTTTTTTGCAAAAATAATTTTTCTAAATTTACCGGCTTTATAATAGAATAAATAATCTAGTTATAAATGCTATTTAAATTACATATTCTATATTATTAAAAATAATAAAACAAGTGTAAATAATTTTTAATTAAAAATGAAACTAAATTTTGTTGTTTAAATAATGATTTTATATAAAATTTTAATATTTTTAATATAAACATTTTTGTTGCTAATATACTTTTTGGTTGCAGTCAATTGTAGCGACTACAAAGAATTGCAAATAATACTGAACTATTTTTGTTTGATTATTTATTTTATTTATAAAAATTATATTCTGCTAATTTACAATTTCAATTATAAAATGTATCCACAATTAGATGATAATTTCATAATTTAACAATAAGTAATTTATTTTATTTCTGACAAATATGTATATCCAAGAATGTAGAATTTTTATGGTTCCTTTAAAAACAAAAAACAAAAAGAAAACAGTTTTAGGGTTTTCGATAAGTTGATTGAGAAAAATATTTATTTTATTTTATTTCTTACTTAGTTCATGTAAGCTTTTAACTTTACTTATCTATAGAAATTACATATAGAAGATTAATATTACGAGTGTAACGATTTAAAATACAATATTTTAGAATTATTTGTAATTGAAATAATAAATATTTCTATTGTAATGCTATGTTGAGTATTTAATGGAATCAAATATAAACAATAGATAATTGAATGAAATAAATAATACTTCGTACTAGAATCTTGTTAAATATTTTATTTTAAAACATATTAATTAAATAGCCGTTTTTATATTGTACAAAAAACTTTATTTTTCTTTTTTTCAATTTTCAATATGCATTAATATGCGTATTTATTTATTTTTAAATAAAATCAACGTTGCGATATAATGAAAGGAAGAAAATGTTCGATATAAAGCAGACAAACAATATGTTGTCGGGCTTCATTATATTAAAAGCTCAGTATATTTTAATACCAAACGAGACTACATCGGTTTCAAGGGGCAACGTCAACAATAATCAATTTAAAATTATACAGTGAGCCGAGACGATTATGCACTCTTTTACAGAAGCATTTTACAAACGATATTGTTAGCACCATTAAATATAAGAGGAAAGGAGATGAATCATTGTTTAACATAATTGGTGACATGGTTGTATATGGCGCTGGCAATTGTTGTCGCGTTAACTCAAGTGGTCACCTTTCCAACTTCACTTCGTGGCGAACTCGGAGATTATCTTTCATATTAAATTTCATGGCTACCCGCATCATTGGGCAGTTAGTTAGTGATTGAAGTCTGGTGCTTTGAATGGTTTTGGCTTCTTTCTACATTCGTAACGTTTTATTTATTTATTTATTATTATTATTATTATTATTATTATTATTTTTTTTTTATTTTTTTTTTTTTATGAAGATTCGTTACAAAAATGGTCTCTTATGCATATTTTTATTTATTATCCTTCTTCCTAGTAGTTTCTCAAACGGCATAAGAATTTATGAGTATTACAATCAATGTTTACATATTTACCTGAACAAAAAGTAGCATTACCTTTGGATATCTATCGGCTTATTTATCTTGTTTTATAAAATGCTACTATAATGACAAAAACAACTCCAGTCGTATTATTTTTAATCTTTTAAGATGCGTACTTTAAAGAAGATACGCTTAATGCAAATACATATTTTCAGATTTCATTCTGAGAATTTAAACTTTTAATATTTCTGTCGAGTGTCTCTTTCAATTACCAATATTTGATGCATAATTTTAATATTATTTAGTAAGGAAAATAACATTATTAATAAATACTTAATAAATATTTTATTATTGAATCGTATTTTTAAAAAAAGTCACCATTACCGTATATCATGGGGATTTTCTTCAAAGGAACTAATTGCCATGAGCGTTGCTATTAATATCAAAATGAACTAAAATTCCAAATAGAAAATGATTTAATTGGAATGTATACGCACTGTTTCCGACTTTAATGTATCCGATGAGCTGAAAATAAAATATAAACTATGCAAATTCCATGCAAATTCACTTTTATATTAGAAAACTAATGATTTTCATTGGTAAAATTGAAAATTCATATAGGAAAGTTCAAATAAATTCGTAATGCATTCGGGATATCAATTTACTAGGTTTAATAAAATTGCACTTACCTTAATACAAAATTACACTTAAAATTGAATATAAAATTATTATTTATGATAGAGCTTCCTTGAATGTCGTTACATTGAAATGAAAATATGATTTTAAAATTTTAAACCTCAGCTATTTAATATGATTTGCTGAAATTTTTCCAACTGATATTTTTAAATCATATATTAAAGGGCATTATTTAAGAAAAGTGACGTTGATGGAATATGCCGATTTCTAATATCCTTAAATAGTCAATTATATAAAATATACGCAAAAAAATCTGAGAATTACTGCTGAGTGTATAAAAAAATGAAAAATTACATCAACTTATAACTTATTTGTGTTAATTCGATCAGCACTAAAACCAAAATTCATAATTTCTAATTTCTAATATTTTCAAAACAATAGATCGTATTAATAATTTTTAATACTCTGCCATAAATTAAAAATTAATAAAATATTCATTTACATATTTTTTTGATAATATATTATAAATATACTATATATATATATATATATATATATATATAGATATATATATATATATATATATATAGATATTGTAATTTCATCGTTATTTATTTATTCATCATTTCCTAAATAATAAATATATGAAATTACGAAATATTAATTAATTATATATTAAGGTATATCTATTATAATCATATTTATGGTTGATTATTATTGGTTTATATTTCAGGTAAGCAATGTGACTTTTCATTCGCAAAAGCGATAATAGGTCAGAATATTATCGAAGCTAGTGAATTACAGTTTCCTTTCATTGTATCGATATCTAAGTATGAAAAAATAATGATACCAAACGATCATCTTTGTACCGGATCACTTATTTCGCGAAAACACGTTCTAACCTGTGCTCACTGTAAGAATGATAAGGATGTACAATCATTCCGTGTAATCGTAGGATCAAGCAATTTAAGAAGAGGCGCAAAACATAAGCTGAAGGATTGGGTTTCATATCTGCAATGGATCTTCAAAAATAATAATTACATTAAATCTATGATAACTGATATTTCTATTATAACGGTAAAGTAATCATTGTAAGAGCTTGTATAATAAATCTTAAATTTCAATTTTAAAACTTATTTAAAGTTTCGTCTTGCTAGTTATAATATTCTATGATTATATATAAATATTCAAGAGCTTAGTCTGCAATTATTTCATCCACAAATTTAACATAAAATAAATATAGGTATTGTTTTAGTTGTGTACATTTGTAAATATCCCAGGATTTGAGCCAGTAAAGATTTCAAATACAAAAATTCAGTCTTTATATGGAACAGATGTTCTGATGGCTGGATGGAGTTATGTAAATAATACTACGGTTAATGATTATTTAAAATATGGATATCTTAAGATCTTAACGCCTACGGAATGCCAAAGGAAAGTGACGAATTGTGAAGTATCCGAAACAATTATGTGCACAGTTGCCAATCCATATTTACTGCTAAATTACGTAAATATTTATTTAACAATTATTAAAATTATAATTAGATATTTTATTTTACTTGTTACGATCGTAACTAATAATATAAAAATAACTGTCATAACATATTTTTATGTCGTAATTAAGGAGTTACAGGATTTAGAAAACTTTCTAATATGAATTTTCTTCATGCATATTCATATGAGATAAATTATCATAATTTTATCTTAATAATAATATATTAATTTTTAAATATTAATGTATCGAATAAATAGTACCGAAAAATTTTCTGATATAAAGATATCAAAATTATAATTTGCTTTCGATGCGAGACATAATCAAGAAATTTTGCTGAAAATAGTATTTGCAAAGTGAATAGGTATGGTTAACAATGAAAATAATAATCAATCATTTTTTCCAAACTAGTGATTAATAATGTAAAATTTTATCTTTATATAAATTTATTTAAATCAAAGACATTTGTCTTTAAATAATCAAATAAATGTTTTTACTTCGTATAAACTTTTTATCTTTACCGTAAAAATGACTTTTTAACTTTAGTCTATATTTTGTTACAAGTTAATATTTCAGTTCATAAATTCGATAGATTAACATTAGTATTCATATGTAATCTAACCAAATTATTTTGATTTCTGAATTTCAGATAAATTTGGTACTAATGGCGCTGCTCATCGCAGAACATCTTTTTAAAAACTAATCTCTCTATGATAATCTATAATAGTGTTTAACAATACTATTTTGCTTACTTGAAATCTTGTTTATTAGAAAGCTACCATTTTTTATCTAATATGGGCCTGTAGCTCCTTAAATAACATATGTATGTCTACCTTAATAATTAATTATTATTATTATAAAACTATATTTTTGCTATGAAACTATTTTTTATACAATTATTTTATAATAAAACAGTAAAATAATTTTTTGATTTGCTGCATATTAATTAAATTATATAAAATTCACTAAACAATATTTTATTCTATTTTTACAAGTAATTTTGATTTTTGTCCTTTTTGGGGCAGATTTTTGTTGAATTTAATTATTGCTTGTAAATATAGTATTTAGTGATTTATTTTATATTTGTAACTTTAATTTATAAAAAATTTTATTAAAATGTATGAAATTAAAATTCTATTTAGTGTAATCGGTCATTAAGAAACTTCAAAATTATATGATATCAAAATAAAGTATATTATTTAAGAATTTAATTATTATGTTCATAACTAAAATGAAATATTTATTTAATTTATATTAAGCGTAAAGTGTTGTTCTAAAGATTTTCTTTTAAAGAAAGCAAGTATCTCGGAATTTAATTAGTGACTTCAAAATTAAATTTATTTCAAATAAAAATTCAATTACATTATAATAATTACTTCTTCAGTTATATAGTAAAGTAGAATTTTTCAAACAGTAAGTTGACCTTAAATTTATAAAAACCAGTGTATTTACAAAGTTCTATAAATTACATTTCAAAGAATAAAATAAAAAAAAAATATCTTATTGTTAAAATACTAAAAGATGTTTGAATTTGAAATTAGAATTAATTAGTATTTTATTTTCAGGGTGATAGTGGAGGTCCACTTTTAGATAAAAATAATTATATATTAGGTATTAATCAAGGAAGATATCCTAAATCCGATCCATTTGAGATAAAGCCAGATCAAGTAAATATTCACATCAGTATTTATTATTATCGAGAGTTTATTTTACATTATATTACATGATATTTAAATTACACGATAAAAAATGTAAATGTACTATTATAAAATTATCAAAATTTCATTTATAAAATTTGTATATATAATTTGTATATTAATATAATAATTATTATATTAATTTGTACGTTAAATATAATATTGAAATATTTACTTGTATTAAAAATTATATTGAAAAATAAAAATAAAAAAAATTATACCGAAGTGCATATGCTTATATCTACACATACATTGCATTTATTATTGTAAAACTATTGTATAAATATATAAACGTATGTGAAGAACTCCAAACTTTTTCATGAATTTCAAAAAATATATTAATATGTACATTGGAAATACTTCAATTCCCAGTATATACTACTATATTCAATAATTTTTATAATACAACAATAATATTTACAATGGTATTTTTAATCAAAGTTCTCTGCATTGGAAGCCGTTTTAAAATATTAATTATTCTGAATTTGGATTTATAAGCATATTGCGTCTATAAGTGAATTATACCTTTTTAAATTTATAACAAAAAGAACAAATAGAGCGTATTAATGAAATATATGTTTTATATGTATGAACCCTTTTAAAATAATGTATTTATGTAAATTGTTTGAAATAATATTCATAAATATATCAATTGGTAATAAAAGAGATGTTGAAAATCAATTAAAACCACAATATTTATCTAATTTATATTACTCTCATATCTTCTAGAATCTTTATAAATATTTATGATAATAAATTCATAGAAGATAACATAATATTATTTTTAAATACATTTAAATAAATTTAAATTTATATTTAATTATGTTAATCGAGCATGTTGTTAATCTAATGTGATTTTAGTTAAGATTTCATCATAAAATTATGTATAAAATTGTCACAAACAGCAATAATATACACATCCAGAAATATAGTGGAATTTTTCTTTATAATAAACAAATAATTCAAAGATAATGTTATTACATTTGAATTTCAGATAATTACTTATACCATTTGAGGAGACATATAATAATCATCTGACAAATTATGTTAATATAAACATTCATCCGATTGATCTAACATCTAATAGGTATTTTAGAATTAATTTTGAGTAAATTGCACGCCGAATTCATAAATAGTTTGTGATTTGTTTAGGTCTGTATTGACTTTAACAGGTTCTTGCAATTGTTAGATCACCGTTAATATTTTCGAGATGAAAATTTCATCCGAATAACCGAGCGTTATTCTGTTATTTGGGCGTTGATCTTATTCAATTGTTATACGATGAATTTTACATTTTGTGTACTGCGAACTCGAGAATGAGAACGTTTAAAGTGTGCTTATCTTTTTAACTCGTCTTTTATGTAAATATCATTAGTTGCTTTGCGAATGTAATTTGTTAAAACCTTATTGACCACACGGGCATCATTCTATCGTGATCTTTAATTATTTGATTATCTGGTTTTTATTTATTATTTTTTAGGAGCTACATTAATGAAGTTTGTCATTATGAAAATGACAATTATTATATATCAAATCACATAGATTATTCAACGAATACGATTATATATAAAACTTGTAACTACGTAGTTTCATTGATTTTATTAGCTTCAATTAAACCTCACATCAACATTTGCTTAAAAATATTACAGACTGAAATTTTTACTCTATATTTTCATTTAGCTTCGATAAAATAATAATTTTAATTTTTATTGTAATCGTTATGTTAGATAAGAAACAAATAAAAAATTATCATACTATTTAACAACAATTTTACGAAACAACATGAATATCGTACTACATAACAACAATGTGCTATTTTTATTCCAAAGTAGCAAAATACTCGTATTTTTTATTCTTAAAGTCTTATTACATGAAAGTAATGTTTTTGCAAAATCTTCTAATTCGAATCATACAACTGCATTATTTCATACAGACATGATGTTATTAATATGTTTCTAATTATATTTATTACCTATTGATTATGTAATTATATCTAACTACTAAATAAAAAAAAATAATCTATAAAAATTCTAACACTACTTTATTAATATGTTTCTAAAACACTATTAAAAAACACTATTCTAAAACATTAAGTTAATAATATATATTTTAATTACTTTTATTTAATTTTTCTGTAAATTGTTTTATTCGGTTTATGTCGTGCTTATAAACATTGTAATCAAATTCATTTATTGGTTTATGATGAATAGAAAAACGTTAAAACCAATATATAACATAAATTATGCGCTATATTAGAAATAATTTAATATAACCATAATTTATCATAAAGTGTAATAAAATTTTGCCAAATATAAATGAAATTACTTTATCAGGATTTTGTAATTGTTGATGAATTATTGAATTGTCGCAATAAATTATAAAACCAACTTAAATCGAACAGATTTTCTCAATCATAGTTTAAACGATATTTTTTATTGTTATCCTATTTTATTAGATGATATTAAATGATATTTTTCATGCTAAATAAAACATGAATTATAATATTTTTTAAGCGAATTATAAATATCATCCAGCTTTAAGTTCATTTGTAAAAACATTCATGAAAAATATAATTAAAAAATAATTTTAAAAATTAAGTATAAATTATGATTAAACAACTCGATTAAAAGACGTTAAAGAATATAAAATAAAACTTTATTATGTGTAAATAAATCATGTGTATATGACAATGTTTAATACTGGCAGATTTCAAAATGTAATATATTATTTAATATACTTATTCATCAATGATAATATAATGATTTTTTTCTACAATTTTTGATATATATATCGCACATTATATTTATTTATATTTGCAACGTTTACGAACATTGTATAAATTGTATATAACTACGATTGTATATAACTGCGATTAACGCTTGATAATATTTATAACTCTTAAATGTACATGCACACACATATCTACCTATACATTGGCAAATGCATTTTTTTCATTCATATGCGCAGACAAACTAGATACTCGAGTATATCGAATCGCAAAATTGTAGACTAAACGATCACCAATGAAAATGAGAATACATTGCTATTATATATAGTGCAACACAATATTATTTGGTGTAAATAATTAATATATCGTTATAAAATAGTGCTTTAATGTTTAAGTAGTCATAGATATTGAAATACAATTAACTGAGAAAACATTTAATTGATTTTTTTAAACAGAAAAAGGAATATCGCAGTAAATATGGTGAATTACTTGAAAAGGGATATTTATTCAAATGTGTTATTTCAACATTTTTCATAAACTTACAACGAACTAAATTTGTATTCTATTTAAATTAGAAAATAAATGTATTAATTCATAAAATTTAATTACACGCTTTTTACGATTTATTAATTTTATTTTTAATATTATGTGGGGCATGCGATATAAATTTTCTATCTATTCTTCTAATAAACATTCTTCATTATTTATTAAAAAGTCGTAGGAAAATTTTGCAATTTTTTTCAGACAAAAAATAAACACTTTTTCGAATAATCAATTTACTAGATAATAATTATTAAATTAATAGTATAAATAAAATATAATAAAGTTAATATCAAACATGTAAGAAGAACGATTTCTCATACTTTGTTGAAATTTAATAATGATAACAATGAAATAAAATAATAAACAAATGTTCGTAAAAAAAAGTTATGTAAGTAAATTGATGATACGATAGAAAGTTTTTAAAATTTTGTTATCGCTGAATCGTGATTTAAAAAGTCATTATTAATATGTTTTGCCTAAGATAATTTATATGTGAAAACATAAATATTTGAAACTAAAATAAAATATTTGTTTGGAATAGTTGCAGAAGCGCAATTAAATATAATAATGATAAATAGTTACCGCATTCGTTTATATATTATAAATATTGTAAGTAAATTTTGTAAAACTTGAAAATGTGACATTTTAGTAAAAAATAGTGAACTTATATGGGTCGTATATACGTATTTTTAAACAATTTTACACAAACCTTTCAATATTTAATCAATATCACAAAATATATTTGTGAATTGTGAATAACTGCTTTAATTATAAAGATAAAAATAAATATTATAATTGTGGAAAGTAATATAAAAATAAAGATCGAATTTCAATAGAATGATGAACCTCTGAATTTTAATAGATTATATTCTAACGTTCAATTTTCGAACAAAAAAAAGAAATTTTTCTTTTAGCAAAAGCATATTAAGTTTATTCGACGTATTGTAATTGGGTTTTTTTTTTTCTTTAATAAACAATAGATTAAACGCAAGAATTCTAAAAAATTAGAGCACTTTTTATCCAAGTGATCTAAATTTATAAAATAATTATGAAAAAGCGGTCACCTCTCAGTCGAACAGTCTCACTTTGTAATTTTCTTAATAAAAATTATTTATTATGTGTAAATCATCGATATACTTTCTAGATCGGCTCGTGTGTAAAATAAAGTTTTTGCAAGAGAATCGAAACAGAAACGCATGCAGCATCGAAAAAATCAGAGTAACGACCATTGAACGGAAAATTGCCAATGTACATGGGGCACTTTCTAAGCGACGAGAAGGTCAGCGTTTAAATAATTGTCGTGTGCGAGATTAGCGGGAGCGCTGGCATTTTTCGTGGCTTGAGCGGCCAAAATTGTCTTGCGAAAACTCGGGCCCCTTATTTTTAGCGGTACCACTGGGTCTCGGCGTTGGGTGCTCGTACGATTTTACGTGGCAGGCGCCGAACGCAAATCGGCTTCCCCGACGCAGCTGGTGAGACTCGTCGCCACGCCTTCCTTTCCTCAAAGACGGACTATATCTCGGCGATGATTATTCGCGTCACGCGGGCGGATGCACGAGGAGGAGCCTCGCCTCGTATTTCGTAGATCCTGGCTCGGATCGCCGCTGCGATAAGAATCGCAGAGGGATTTCCACGAATGGCTTCGGTATTTGCTGGACGCCACGGCAATTAAGTGCAGCGTGACGCGCTTCCTCTTTACAATATCATTGCTGTTCGCCCGCGTTGTTCGATAAGACCACAAAGCTGCCCGGGATTTCAGGGGAGAAACGACTCGATTGGGATCTAATGCTCGTTTGCTTAGATCTCTTTTGATCCGTATAAAACCAGTCTCTTCTATTTGTTTACCATTCTCCGTGTCTTATCTGATTAATTCAACGAGTGCAGCTCACTTTTCTCTCTTTACGCGACAACATATACGCGAACCAATGCCCCGATACGGATCTTTAATAAAACTGAAGCAGTATTGACATTAAGAACCTTGATATAAATACCAAAGTTATGTACGAAAACTAAAATAAAACGAAAACTAAATTTTGTTATTAATTTAACCACCACCTACAGCAAAAGCATGCATCTATGCATCTATTTATATATTAAATGGACAAACACACAAACACACCAACACACGCTCACACAAAATATGCAAAGAGGACCTGTATGTCGTATGGGAATTGTGACTCCATAGAGATAAAATAGCTTGCGGTATAAATTCGACTTAACGACATCAATCACTTATAAAACAAGCAATTCTATTAAATTGGCTTTCATTAATTTCTAATTATTACAGACAATTTATTGAACTTCAAGAAACTACAATTTTGCAATTATTACAAATATTTTAATATGATTTTACTGGCAGAAGACCCTTTCACGTAATTTTTAAATTGAATTACATATCGATGATACGTCAGATGCTACGCAAAATTAAGCTTTGCGTTTAAGGCAAAGCGTAAATTAATTTTGCCAATACAAAATAATTATTCTTATATTACATTTTTCGTGCGCAAAGAATAATTATTATTCCTATTGCCATACCCTTTGAAGCAATTGAACATTAATTACTTGAAAAATATTCATCAATTTTAATGATACATAGATTTATTGGTTTATATTTCAAAGTAATAAATTTGATAGATTCGAATAAAAATTAATAAGAAAATTCAACCGTAATATAATAGATTATATGTATAATATAAGAATTTTTTACTTTTTTACTTTTTACTGAGGTAAAATTTGACTGTTTTACGGCATTATGTACGGCAGTATGCTTCGTTGAAATAAAAATTCTTAAAATACTTAATTAAAAAAAATCATTTGAATTATATTTTTTTCTCTCCTATAATCGAAGTTGTTAACATGATTTTATAAATTTAAAGTTGTTTACAGCTAATATTTAATTAATCGAGTGCTTAATTGATATTAAATCATTTCTATTTACTATATACTTTTCAAAATATTATCAAGTATTATATTATATTATAGGGTAATAAAATTTAAAATATCAAGAACTTTTATAAATATAATAATGTAAAATATTTTATAATATAAAATAAAAATACATGCCGAGATTAATATACAACGTTTATCAATATATTCTATAAATAATTTTTAATGGATAGAGATTGAATAATGCCTTATAATGCTACATTTTCATTAAAACGAAAAAAAAAATTTATGTAAAAGACTTTTGTGATCGTTGTAATTTGAAAATAAAAAATAATGTAGAAAAGCTTATTTGGAGACATGGAATTAATAAATAAGCGTTAGATGGCTTTTAATACGCCAGTAATAATCCTTTCGAACCAATAAACATTGGCAATATATTGTTAAAATAAATATTTTATCTCGATGAATTATGTGAAACTTTATTTCTGTACACTAAGTATTAATTGTAATTTATGGCTCTTTAATTTGACGTAAAATTCATTCTAATATGTTAATTGCTATAATTCATAGCCAATGCAAGTGTAAAATAATTTATCCTCTTATTGTTATCAAAAAATAATTACTATACTGTTATCGAGGTACCTAATCATAATATGAGAGCGTGTATATTTTGTAAAAATTACTTTGTGCTAAATATTCATTAGTTAAACTATTTTGCTTTGATTACAGATTCTAATTGTAATGTCGAGATCTGTTTAGGTAATAAAAAATTCTGTTATTGGAATATTATGAGATAGATGCGAATTAATTTAAATAAATAATGCGAAGGACATAATATATATTTCGTATTTCAATTATAATGAGATAATCTTATATTGTAATTAAATATATGTATAATTGTATATTGTGCTAAACCAACATTTATAAAATTAAGCAATATACATTCGGAAAGAAATATTTAATTTATCAATTAAATTTGACACGGTTTTATGAAACTTGAAGAAATTAAATTATTATAATGTGAAGTAAAAACAATAATTTTAATTCATTTTGCGAAATCAATATTATAGACGCATTGGAGTCTTGCCAACGGTTGACATTTTTATTCCACAATCGGCTAAAAAAAAACTACTTTAAAAAAAAACATAATAATAATAATAATTATCTACCACCTGGAAATAAGTATTTCAAACTCAAGAGATGTAAATATTATAAAAAAATATTGCTCTATGTAATTAAAATTCTTTTAGTTTGAAACATTCTTTAGACTCGAAGGAAGGACATACAACGGATGATGCAGATATTCGATAAAGATCTAATAAAGCCAGAGTTAGCTATTTTTATTTTAAAACATGGTGGAAAAGATTTATTGCAGACATTCCCGATACTAAATCGATTGGCACTCACAATAGACGAAATAGCTATATAAATCATCTTTCTCCTTGTATGCATTTTAAGGAATAATTTACTAATGCACAATACCCGTATGCACAATCCGTCCAATCGAAATATTTTGCAACAGTACGTTTAAACGTTAATCATTTTTTGTTCC
>NW_011948415.1:14551926-14552338 GCF_000503995.2 Ceratosolen solmsi marchali
GCGACGGCGTTCACGAGCGAAATAAGCGCAATTAAAGTGTTTATTCTCAATGCTCTGAAAGTTCGTTCGCGCGTACGTGCACCAACCAACACACGCAATTTCACACGCTGTAAACAAGTCGAAAATGAGCATCGACTAACTATAATTTTGAGAGCGCAAGAAAGCAACGATCTTTAGCTTTGTATTATGGATAACAAAGAAGGAAACAATAAAAAAAATAAATAAAAAAAAAGATAAAAATATAGAGCCAAAATTGAAATACGATTTAAGCGGTCAGCACTCGCTGGGGAAACGTGAAAGGAGGATCACCGGCAGGATTTAGGCGACTATTACCTACTTTGGCCACCCACCCGTACGACGATCAACCGTCGTTGTCTTCTTTTTTTTTTTTTTTTTTTTTTTTTTTTTTTAA